>NW_006400046.1:2253257-2275461 GCF_000299155.1 Elephantulus edwardii | reverse complement strand
CACACACACACACACACACACACACACACACACACACACCACAGAGTCATGGTCCTTGGGGAGTCTCTTTCTGGCTCTGTGTGCCCTGGAGGGGGAGAGGGGTTGGAGGGGGGACAAGGAATCCACTTGGCTCTGGCCCCTGATGGAGGGGCGAAGTCAGGAGAAGGGATGGAGGGATTTTCTTCCTCTCCTTCTTGTTCCCTTTGTAGCTTTTATGGAACGCCACTGTGTGCTGAGGGCTATGGGGAGATGAGCTTGAAGAAGGTGGCGTTGAAAGGCTTCCTGAGAAAGGGTGTCAGAAGGACTTTGCTTTCTTATCAGTCTCATGTGTGCACTTTCTGGTGTTCTGAGATTCATCCTTTACATTTCTATCTCTTCAGAGTGGCCTTCCACTCAGGAGACCCCACATCCCAGGAGAGGAGGGGACTCATCAGTTGGGATGCTGGCTTAGCTCTTTTCTTCTTCTTGGTCCTCACCAGGCCTTCCTTGCATAACCAGAATCCCAGAGTCAAACGAAAATATTGAGCTTTAAGCTGGTGCAGCCAGCCTTGTTCCTGAGGGGAGTGGGTATCACCTGCAGCCAGCTGGCTCTCTGGACTCCAGTCCTGTGCATCCAACCAGCTTCAAGCCTGTCCTTGCCCTCCCCAAATGGAACAAAAGGTTCCACCTTTGAGGGTGACTTATCAGATTCCTGGGGAAAATTCTTCCTAACCTGGGACTTTGATCTCACCACTGCGACATCGTTCAGGGACTGGGTCACCATCTACTTGGGTTTTGGCTTTGAAGACATGGTGGTGGGAAGGGAGCATTGACCCACAGCTTAAGCTGGAGGTTCTCAAGGGAAGGAGAACCGAGTCACCCAAGGGTACACCTGACAGTGGCTTGGGAGCTGGGACCCTGTGGGAGGTGGACCCTATGGCTGGCAGGACCCTTGCAGCCTGTCCACCCTGGGCCTTCCTGCCCCGAGGGGTGGAGCCTCAACAAGCCACAGGCAAGACCCAGTGGCTGTGAGAGCAGGAGTGCTTGAGAGAGTGAAGAAGGCAGGAGGAAGGAAACAACGCCATTGTCATCCCCCAAATTACTGGCTGGGATGTCGGGGGAGGAGTCGGAAAGCCGACATTGTTTACTTAATTAAAAGTAAACAACAATTTGCCGCTGCCAGCCTCCCATTAGCTGTGTGCTGAGCTGGGGACTCGCTTTCACTCCCCACCCCAGCCCAGCTCCTGTCACCACACCCCCAGGCTCAGCTCCCTAGAGCCCTGGGCCCTTCCCTGGTTCTGCCCTCCCCGGGCCAAGCAGGCTGTGAGGAAATAATAGCACACTGTCTCAAGGTCCTGTGGTCAGGATGAAAGTGTCCAGAAACTGTCAATGACAAGCCACCAAGGGGAACCAGAGACCTCTGTGTGCGCATGCAGCTGTTCAGGCCGGTTCAGAGGAAGCAGAGAAGGTGGCAGCATTGAGGTGCAGCTGGGTAGGGCTTCCCCCTCCAGCTTCCCTGATCAAGGCAGAGCATTCTCCCCGCCTAGGCCCCAGTCCACGCTACCTTTTCTCCTTTCTCCTTTTTTCTGCTTGTTAACATCTTTCTCCGTCTTTTTTTGGCTCTGCTCCCAGAGGGGGCTGTTCAGGACCCCTGGGGGACTAAGGAGAGGACTTCTTGGGCCTGCTGGAATGGGGACCTTGGCAAGATAGCTCCAAGTCACCCTGGGAAGGAGGAGAATTTGTCTAAGCTGAGCCTTGGGACCACCCAATTCCTGCTTCTCTGGAAAAAGGTGGCTTTGGCATCCAAGTAGGACAGGTGGTCAGATGGCAGGAGGTCTGTGCAAGGGCCTCCCTTGGCCTTCAGGAGCTGTGTAGGACACCTTTCTGGGATCTGTCTCAGGCACATCCTCACCTCTGCTGTGGACCTCTTTCTCCTCCTGATAAAAAGAACCCACGACCACACTTTAGGCTTATGACTTTAAACCTTGCCAAGCACCTGCTTTCTAAAACCATGACTGGGCTGGGCAGGTGCTGGCTACAGACTTCTCAGACCAGACGGTAATAAAGTGAGAGGAGGGGTTTTGAGGGGAAAAGAGCTAGGTCTCGAAACACTTTGAAAGCCAAGCATGCAGAGATTTCATTCCAAACGTGAAAAGAGAAAGGGACATAGGTCCCCGTTGCAATGTGGGAGCCATGATTTTCATCTCATGCTCTTGGACTAGTGCTTCTTACCCCAGTCCTGCACCCCCAGGGGACAGCTGGAGACGTTTGCGGTATGGTGGTCACAATTGATGGAGGCAGAAAGAATGGTTCAGAGTTTGCTTGCCCTTCCTCCGCAGAAGTCATCCTCTGTAGACGTGGGGCTCTCTTGCACAGATTGGCTAACGCAGAGTGCGTATCTAATGGGAAGAAGCAGTTTGACTTCACCAGTTGCTCTGCAGGACAGAGGTGGACGGTGTCCTCCTGTAATGATTTACAGCCTTGGAAACCTGATGAAGGGTCGCCGTCTAAGTTGGGACTGACTTGATGACAGTGGTTTTGGGTTTGGAGGTCACTCTGCCCTGTCCCCTTGCAGACCTCTCTGCCCAGCATTAGGACTCCCGTACATACCTACCTACATTCACTACACACACGTGAGTACACAGCTCCTGTGATTCATGCACTTCAGTATTTCCACAGACACTCGAACATGCAGAAAAATCTGGGAAGTTCTGTCCCTGTCTTAATTGAATTAAAGGACTGGACTTTGGCAGGACATTGTGTATCAGAGCTGCAGCTTCTCGCAGACATTTCAGGATGGGACGGTTCAGGCTCCCCCCCACCCCACCCCCGAGGGTCCAGATGCTGCTGCTCCCGGCAGGCAGCTGAACCCTCCCCCAAGTCAGGCTGGAGAGGTCAGGGACACTCCTGCTCTTCTTCCTCTTTCTGCTTCTGCCATGGGCAGCCTTTGGGGTGACTTCCTGAGGGCCCGAGTGACTACCAGGAACAGATGAGACCGGGCCAGTCCTCCTCTGTCCAGGTTTTCTGTGTTAGTGCTGCTGGCCCCATGATGGCGGACGAGGGGACCAGGGGCGCTGCTGGTTAGAAGAAAGATCCTCCTTGACCAGAATGAAAACTTGTGCTGGAAAATGGAAGGATTTGACCTTTGGGCTTTAAGGCGCCTGTGGCCCTGTGGAGAGCAAAGGGTCTGCCTTTAGATTTCTCCCCCTGTGGCCCCTGCCCATCTCTCTGTGGTTTATGTTTCATAGGCTCTGGTGGGTGAGCCTGCATGGACGTCTGTGTTCCCTCTACTGATGACAAAGGAGCCCCTTTGGATGACATTTCTGCCCCTCCTTGGGGAGCAGAAGAGGTGGGTTCAGGCCCTTCCTCTCATCTCAGGGATCCCCACATCCCAGCCCTTACACACAGATAGCCTTGTTGGGACCACTCTTATCCAGTGCTGCGGGCACTGGGACAATTCCTAACTCAGCTGGTAGCAGCCACCTGCATCTCTTGGGACACCATCTCCCAGCACGTGCTGCCCTCCCTGGCACCTCGTCCTTGCTCATTCCTTCGTAGAGTGCCTACTGTATACAGAACCCTCCTGCAATCCAGTTCTAGCCCTGGTCCCAAGTGTTTTGGGACCAGGACTTCAAAACTACCCACGAGCTGGCGTGTGGGGCTTCTGAGTCGCCCATGGGCCCCCGCCACGATGACCGCGGGTGGGCTGGGCAAGGCAGAGGCTGAGGAGCAGCTCTCCCACAGCCCTTCGGGAGAACTTGGGGGCTATGAAGAGTGCCAGGCTAGGCCCTGTGCGAGGCGATCTGCAGCACCCAGGGTCAGGGGGTGGAGGGGGGAACCAGGCTCACCTCGGGTAACCTCCCGCTAAACAAAGGGGCCTTTCTCCATGCCCGCCGGAGGGTGCGCCCGCCCAGCCAGCCGCTGCCGCCACTGCACCGAGTTCCCCCCCCTTTCTGACTTTTCTCCATTCCTCTCCGTGTCTCTGATTCCTGATCTCTGACTTTTACTCCCCATTTTCCACTTTTTTTTTGAGGCAGGAGCAAGGGCAGATAAATACCTTTTCAAGTATTTATCACATGCAGAGGCCATTCTGTACTGCTGGAAGGTGGTGGTGCTGTGGGTATGTTGGGAGCAGTTTGGGGGCTACATGGCCAAGCTTCCCCAGTCGAAGCTGACCCTGCCGTGGGAGAGGAGACTCGTAAGGCCAGTGGGGTACCTCTTTTCCCCACTCCTGCCTAGCCGGGCACCTGGTGGGCCTGGCCTCCCACCTCCTCCATCTCTCTGGCCCATTCCCCTGGCCCCTTCCTCCAGCCCCTTCACCACAAGCTGTTCCCAATCAATGGGAACGGCGAGGCTCAGCTCTCCAGTCAGGGGACGTGCTTGGCAGCCACCGCTGGAACTGCTTCCTCAGTCAGCTCCTCCTTCGCGTGCAGCCTGGGGTCCTAGTGCCCAGGCTTGATTGACCAGGTCCTTCTCCTTCTTGCTCCCAGCTTGGGCTTTGGAAATGTGGGAAGAGAGAGAACCGTGCCCTGGAGTCCTGAGACCAGCCTGCCCACAGGTTCTCCTGTTAACTCACTGTGCCACCTAGCTACGGCATCTGGAAGTGCAACAGCCACTTGGCCGGGTGTGGGCTGGAACCGGCCGCCTGCAAGCCCCTTCCGCGTCCTTCAGGACGTCTCAGGTGGAAATTTGGTGCCCACCTACCTGAAATTCTGCTTTCTTTGCCCCTGGACTGTTGCTCAGTGTTCGCTTGCCAACCTGTGTACGGTTGTGCGTGGTCTAGCCTTCTGGAAGAACCAAACCTATTGTCAATGCCTTCGACTCATAGTGTCCAAGTGACATCAGGACAAAACCTTGCCTGATTCTCTGCCACCCATGCCTGCAGTCTCCGCTGTGCCCAAGGTCATTGTTGCAGCCACCTTGTTGATCCATCTTGTTGAGGGTCTTCCAGTGTTCTTTTGACCTTCTACTTCACCGAGGATGGTATCTTTACCAGGCCCCCCCAAAACTACTCCCCCTGCCCGATCAATGCTGTGCTACGACCTATCTTACTTTTTCTGCAGACTCCCTCTCACTTCCTTGTGTTCTCTGAACACAGGGGAGAGAAAAGAGGCGAGTCTGGAATTCTAACCAGCACCTTAGGTGGGTACCTAGACCACCTGGGGTTCTCAGGACTCCAGTGGGACCTGTAAAGTTTAAAAATCCAAATCCCCATGTCTTTGGGTTTGCAGGAGGAAAGGAGCAGGGCATATCTGAGAAGATATGCCCTCATCTTCTGCCAGTAGATAGGCCCTAGCCTTCCGCCAGTCTGGCCTTAGGCGTGGAGTCCAGTGTGTACACAGTCCTGAGGCACAGCTGCTCCCAGGCCGCTTGACTTTGTGGACGGATTAAACCGTACTGTGGTTTCGAGGTCGATTCATTGGGTGTGAGCGTTGAGGGCTGAGCCTACAGAAAAGGCCTTTCTCTGGAGGCCGGAAGTGCCAGCTATCGGGTGCTCCTGTCCCTTGGGTGGCCTCAGCTGGCGGCAGTGTTTCGGGAGGATCTTGGCCAGATTCCCCCTGGCCTGGGGGTGGGTTCCCGTGCTGTCTGGAGATGGAGTGTGTCTCTCTCTCTCTCTCTGTCTCTGTCTCTGTCTCTATCTCTCTCTCTGTCTGTCTCTCTCTCTCTCTCTGTCTGTCTCTCTCTCTCTCTCTGTCTGTCTCTCTGTCTCTCTCTCTCTCTCTCTCTGTCTCTGTCTCTCTCTCTGTCTCTTTCTCTCTCTGTCTGTCTCTCTGTCTCTCTCTCTCTCTGTCTCTGTCTCTCTCTCTGTCTGCCTCTCTCTCTCTCTCTCTGTGTCTCACTCTCTCTCCCTCTCTCCCCCGCCCCCCCCAGCTCTGGCCCAGCCAGAAGCTCCCAGTGTGAGTGAGATTTGGAAGGAAGGGTGCCCAGTTCCAGCCTCCAGGCGGAACAAGAGCGCCGTTCAGACCCCGATCATGGCGTGTGTTTGCATCACGCTACTCTTTGATGAGCAGGACTCCTCTTCCCCACCACAAAGCGAGTCCCCAGTGGGAGAACTTCCTTTGGGGTCACCAGCGTGGTTACCAGCCCTGTCCTAAAGATGCAGTTGGCCAACTCGAGGAGCAGAGACAGGTGGCCTCAAACCAGCTCCCACTTCCCGGAAGGGTCAAGGTGAGGAAGATGAGTCCTGCTGGAGCCCTTTCCCCTACTCCTAGGCTTCCTGGACAGATTCGCACGGGGGAAAAGTGCAGTGAGAGGCAAGTGGGTGCAAGACCCCGGAAGGTCAGATGGAGGTGGGGTGCTCAAGGAGAACGAGGAACCTATGGACGCCTCGTCCTCGGGAGTCGTGCTGCCAGCCCAGAGGCCAAGCTTCTCTGGCGGTTTACAGATAGCCACACTCCTCCTGTGCAATGTACAGCCTCAAAAACGCAAGTGAAAGTCAACTGTAAGTCTGTTCTGAATGAGAGTTTGTTTGTTTGCTTTGTTTGTTTGTGGAAGCAAAGAAGAGTGAGGGCCCTTCTGTTCCCTTGGTCCTGTCACTTTCTACTCCTAAATGGGAAAACCTCTCCCCTGCCCAGGGCCGAGGTCTGTCCCTGTTCTTGGTCAGTTGCCCCTCCTCCTTTTTCTCTCTGCACCCTCTGAAATGAGATGAGAGAGAGGAGGAATTGAGGTTCTTGGTCCTGGGGGGGGGGGTCTCCCCTATTTCTCACCCTGCTGAGTCAGACCCTGTAAGACAGTGCTGGCAGCTGGATGAAGCCATGAAGCCACTCCTAGGTATTTCAGGAGAAGTGTTTTCCTTGCCTTTCCCCCCCTTAAAGACGTTCTTGCCTTCTTGACTCTCTTCTTTCTCTGCTCTGCCCCACGCTGCCCTGCCTCTCCGAGCCATCTCCCTCCCATATTCTGGCTGGCACTGGCTGCTTTCTCTGAACTCCTTTGCCTTGACCCATCCATCCTTGCTTTCTCGGCCTCTGAATTTTTGCTTTGTCTGTCATTCTGCTCCGCAGTTTACTGCCTCCTCTCCTCTTCCCCCTAAACTCCTCCTGCTGGTCCCAAGGCAATGCCCCAGGAGTGGCCTTCAGAGCCACCACCTTCTCATCCCAGCTTGGCATTAGCATCCTGAGGACACTGTTCCTTTACGAATTATTAGACCAAGGGCAAGTATATTGGGGGATGGGGTGGCTATTAATAGTCCCATGAGCAGCTGGGGGTAAGGGCAGTTGTCTGGACAGGCCTGGCATGGGCAGCTCAGAGGGCCCAGAAAGGGCAGAGCTGGAAATAGAGAAAGCTGGGTGGGGTGAGAGGAGTGGCTCTGAGGTTCCCCGGCCAGAAGTGGGCTCCCCGACCCTGCAGCGTCCCTGAGAGGGCACACTCTGTTCTGAGTCTCTACCTGTTGAAGCGTAAGGAACAACTTCAGAGATTGGAAGCCACTTTCTTGTGCCTCAAAGTCTGTTGACTCCTGTCCCTAGGCTCCCCTGGAAGTGCTTTCTCTGACTGTCGGCCGAGTCGTGGCATGGTCGGTGCTGCCAGGAGAGGTGCCTGTGGTCACGGCCTCTCATGCCCTCAGCTCTCTGTGCCCCCTTGGCTGGGAAGGAACAGTCCCTGGCTGAGGGGGAGATGGGCTGGTAAAGGCCTTGGGCCCAGTGTCCTCCAGAATCCAGAGAGAGGAGCCTTCCGCTGCCACCTCAGTGTGGTGACCTGCCCTGTGGAAGGCGGTCGAGGCCGGCTCCTGTTCCCGGGGTGCAGGGTGGGCTCAGATGTCACATTCTGCGTGTCATTTGCAGAGAAGAAGCCTCTTCTCCCACTGTGTGCAGAATCAGGCCCCAGGGAAGGTCCTCTGGCGCTAGAAGCTCCCCTCTAGGCCGCAGTGTATGGCGTAACAAAGGATAAAGCTCCAGGGGAAGGAGCAGAGGCTGAGCCTGCGGCTGGAAGGAGGGGTCAGATTTCAGCAAGTGGAGATGGGAATCACAGTCCAGGTGGAGCGCTGTCTGTGAGCCAGGCCCCCAGCAAAGCACCTCTCATGCTTCCTCCTCATGCTTCCTCGTCTTCCTCTCACCCTGCCACCCCGAGGGGCAGGTGTTACCCTGTGTCGCAGACAGGAAGCAGTTTCTAACTGGCCCGGGGCACTCGGCGGGCGGCAGGTGGCTGGATCGTGCATGGGAACTCTTTTCAGTGTTATACTCTCTCCACTGGCCCTGCTCCGTGTGCCATGTCCTCTCTGCCCCGTCTGTGCTGTGGCCAGCCCAGCCCAGCCCAGCCCAGCCCAGGACAGAGTCTCTCAGGTGAGAGAGAGACACATGGGCCAAGGCGGGCTCAAGGTAAAGGTGGGCTTAGCGCCTGTCCCCCCTCAGCCACAGGTCCCTCGTCTGCCCGCCTTCAGCAGTGGCGTCCTCACGCGGCTGGCCGCAGGGCCTCCGGGACCTCTCTGGAGGGAATCCTGCAGGTTCTGGCACTCGGGTACCTCGGGAACCTCCGGAGGAGTGGCACCCCCAGCCTGGCTTTGCCCCTTCACTCGACAACCCGACCTTGAGTATTTATGCCTGAGGGGTCGTCACAGGGCCACTTGCAGGGAGAGATCAGGCCAGGAAGCCTGCTTGTTCATGGCCTTTGGAGGAGGCAGCTGGTGCTCAGAGCTGTCCTGCTCCCGTCTCCGTCTCCAAGCGCTGCTGGGGCAGAGGTCTCGTTTACAAACTGCTGCTGGGCAGCCTGCCACCCTCCCCCCTGCGCTGGGCTGGGCATGGAGAAGTGCTGACCAGCTCCCAGGCCTGCTTCCTTCTGTCTGTCTGTCTCTCCACTGGGTGCTCTGCACTTGGGCTCTTGTCTTCTTCTGGTTTCTTCTTCCAGTCTTGACTCCTTTGCTGGTCACTGGCTGTTATCCTTGGAGAGGAGGTTGGTGCCTCCCTGACCCTGTTCCAGGCGCTGTGTGTTCAGGGCTGAGGCTCCGTCTGCAGGGGTTTTCTTGGACTGGGGCCTCCTGGAGCAGGCTAAAGCAGATTCTCTTGACAGGAGCAGGTGGGACCACGGGCTGCCTTCTGGGGACAGAAGAGCAGTTCTCCTGACTCTTGTTTTCTCAGAGGACATGTATTTGTTGTTATGTGCCATCGAGTCCCTTGCGACTCATAGCGATCCCATGTATAAGAGCCCTAAATGCCGCTCTATCCTGTGCCAACCTCGCCATCTCAAACACACTCATTCCTACCACTCTACTCACAGAATCGATCCATCTCATCGAGGGTCTTCCTCTCCTGCGCTGTCCCTCCATTCTCCCAAACATGATGTCCCTCTCCAAGGACCAGTCCCTCCTTGCAACATGCCCAAGTTATGTCAGATGAAGCTTCAGAATCCTTGACTCCAAGGAGCATTCCGGCTTCACCCTCTCCAGGACAAACCTGTTAAGAAAACCTTTCTCATGACAGAGAGCTGGTGGGGTAGTGACAACACAATGGGCTGCTAACTGAAAGGTTTGACCACACCATCCCCTCTGTAGGAGAAAGACTGGCATTCTCTTCCTCTGTAAATAAAGATTTACAGCTTTGGAAGCTTGGTGGACAGTCCCAGTAGTCAGACCCAGTAGCCGTGGGTTGGGTTGGTTTGCGTTTCTCCATATGAAGGTGAAATCCTCTGGCTTGGGGACCCTTTCATATGTGGGAGGAGTCTCCTCTCTGGTCTCCTGAGGGCTACCTGAGCAGACAGACGGACTTCCTCGGTTCCCGCCACCTCACTGCCAGGCCCTTGGTCCCAGACAGCTGTGCACCAGGAGAAGAGAGTGCTTTTATTTTATTTTATTATTTTTGTGTGAGTGTACCGTCAAATCAGGTCTGACTGGTACAGGAGGAGATTGTCCCTCCTTCCCCGGCAGAGCATCTGGTGGATTCGAACCGTGCGCCTCTGGGATTGTAGTTGCAGCTCCTTTGCCACTAGGCCACCAGAGTTCCCTGAGAGTGCTTTTCTAAGGGTCGAGGCCCAGGTAGAGTGGAGGACCCCACGAAGACATTGATGAAGAGTGCCTTCCTTGAGCCTGTCCCCCCAGGGGACAGAGGCTGGACTAGACCAGAGTGTGCTGTGGTACCCCATCTTTTGGCCCCGTGACCGTGTTCTGTCCATCGTCCTTCCCCGCAGGTGACCCAAGTCAAGGCTCGAATCTCTTTGGATTTGTGCAGAGAGGAATGAGGAGACCCACCTGGTCCCTTTGGTGCTCCCATGGCCACCTCCATCCCTGCCCACCTCCATCCCTGCCCCTATCTGTGGCTTTCAGGCTGTGCTTCCGGGTCACCTCGGAGACCATGGGCACCGAAAACCCAGGTGTGTGTGTCCATGTGTGTGCAGGCCAGCGTGTGTAGGACCGGGGATGACTGAAAGGGGGCTAGAGTGAAGGAGAGAAGATCTGGAAGCTGAACCCCGAGCCCTGCCCTCCTGTGCCCTCTGGCTGCCCTCTCTTCTCAAGGACTTCCTGGGTCCCCCTAGCCTCCCTTGGCGAGATGGGGAGAACCCCGCCGTGACCAGCCTCAGCCTCGTCACCCCACCCCACCCTGTCCGTCCGCCTCACTCCTCCTTAGGGTGTCTCAGATTCTCAGACTTGGGTTTCAGGAGGTACAATAGTTACATTCTCCAGTCCTGATTGCTGCAGGCCAGGCCTCTGCTCCCCCTTGAGATTGAGTTTCCCGTGCCCGGGACGCTCCGGAATCGGGGAGGAGGGGCACGCAGAGGGCATGGGAGGTGCCCTGAACGGCCTCAGCCTTTCAAAAGACAGGCTGATGGCGGTACCCAGACACCTCCCAGCCCAGAGCACTCCCCACCTGCTTTGCAAACTTAAAAGTGTTTTGGGTGATGTGGGGGTTGTGGGTGGCATGAGTCCAAGGTTTTCTCCCTGGCAGGGTGCTTCCTGTTGAATGTATTACAGGTGGTGGGGCCGGGTTCCTGATGTGCCTTCGAGATCGACCCGTGTAAGAGCAGAGGGTGTTGCTGGTAGCATCTCCAGACGCGCGTGTGTCTGGGCACATCAGATGTGCAAGCGGCTGTGTGTGTCATTCCTGAGAGGCCATGGGCAGCTGGACAGACAGAGATACTGAGGGATGCGGAGCCCTGAGGCAGAGTGTGGGCGACGGCGTAGCAGGAATTTCCCCTTCACCTAGTGGGAGCATAAATATCTCCACGTCTGTGGCTGGGAAAATGCATACATTAAAATATGCCCTCAGCCAGGGTTTCTGCGTGGTACTGGGCTTGTCTGGGCCATTGCAGCCTCTCCATCCAGGGCTCAGCTGTAAAAGGCAAAGCCCTTTTGGAAACACACACAGCACCCTCCCACACCCCCACACCCCCGATGTACTCAGGGCTGGATTGAGAGGGGAGGAGAGAGCCCACGAGGCCAGGATTGAGCATCTGAGCGACATGCAGAGATCTGAGTACGAGCTTGGGCTGGCATGACAGGGTTTGGAGGTTGGTGCCTGTCTTGGGGGCTGGGGAGGAACCTGGGTTAAGGGGAGGCCAGGGCCAGCCCTGCCTGGCTCCGAGCTCCCTGACACTCCCACTCGGCATGGGGGAATGACAGGTTACCCCAGATGAATCAGGATTAGCCGACAGGAACTAAACCACGTTGCAGAGTCTTACTCTGGGAGCCCTCACTGAGACGGAATCCAGATTTGTCGCCTGTTCCATTACCGTCTTCCTCTCTAGAAACTTCTACAGCTTCCAGGGCCCCACAGCACAACTGGCAGGGGAGGGGCCTGTGCCTCGGATGCATGGATTATTTGAGTAGCCAGGGCCCCAAGGAAAGATGGCAGAACCGTGAGCTTGTGAGTGACGCACCTCCCTGAGCCCTGGCAGCTTTGAGAATAAGCTGTGGTCTCTGAAACCCTCTCCACGGGCCCCAAGGCAGCGACCCCAAAACCTGCCTGGACAGGACGTCAGAATGGACACAGTGGCTGGGTTTCAGGCAGCTGCTTTTGACAGGGCCAAGTGGAGGGGCCCTCATGCGTGGAGGTGCCTCGAGTCTTTTTGCGCCAGAGGATGGGAGAAGCCCTTCAGTCGTCTTGGATCTGAGGGTGCGGTAGCCATGGCCCTGGACCCTCTCCTCTCTCCAAGAACGGGTGGGAGCCTTTGTCTTTGGAGAGATCAGGCTCGGAACTGGGTGTGTGAACTCGATTAGGTTCCGTTACTCTGGTGAACAGGCCAGAGAAGAGGTCAAGGCGGGAGAAGCTTCCAGGGGATTGCAGGCCCACGGGGGACCCAGGCCTGACCTGTATAGTGTGGCCCCTGCCGGCCTTGTGCCAGCCAGCACTGTCCCTGTTGCGTGACTTGCCTGCAGGCCACCAGTGGGTTCGTGGCCTCCTGTGGGGGCTCCCTCGTGGGGGGGGGCTTTCCTCCACGCACGTTTACCTGGTGGAGACTTCAGAGGCTTGAGGGGGGGCGGGAAGGGGTGGCAGGATCAGAGCACTGGAGACAGAGACACGGTGGAGTCGCAGAGGAGGCCCTGCACCTGCACTTGGAAGGCGCGTGAGCGCCCCAGCTGTCGGGCAGTCAGGTTCCCTCCCGTGCCATTGGCAGTGGGCAGCGTGCGGGGCCTGTGAACAGGAGATAAAGAGTTCAGGCCGAGCGTGTTCTCTCACTAACCGTGGATTTGTGTGTTTGTTCAGCTGGTGGCTCTGATAAGCCCCGTTCTGCCAGATAAAAGCTGGGCAGCCCTGGGACGGGGCCTGAGGAGGGCTGAACAAAGGAGCAGCACCTCCTTCCTGCCACCAGCCGGGGGATCCCGGGCCACCGCCTCCTCCTGGAAGCCCTGGTGTGGAAGGGAGTCGAGGCCCAGGGACTGGCCGTCTCCCACCAAGCCTGGGAGCAGGGGTGGGGCCAGCGCCCCGAGAGTGGGTCTCTCCACAGCAGGCCCCGCAGAGGCCCCTCTCCAGCCAGCGGCCTGCGTGTCTGCCAGCCCCCCACCCCGACCCCAGCCTGCCCGAGGCTGTCTCCCACCTCTGTCTGTCCCTGGGGGGGGTGTCTGCCGCCACGTGTGCCCGGGGTGCCACTCCCCGCTTTGCTGGGCCTGGGACCAGCCCGTGGGGGCTTCAGCAGCCTGCAGCTGCCGGTCACTGACCGTGGGCCCTCCAGAGCCTTCTGCCTCGGGAGAGAGAGAGAGAGAGAGAGAGAGAGAGAGAGTCTCTGTGTGTCTGTGTGTCTGTGTGTCTGTGTCTGTGTGTCTCTGTGTGTCTGTGTCTGTGTGTCTCCGTGTGTCTGTGTCTCTGTCTCTGTGTGTCTGTGTCTCTGTGTGTCTGTGTGTCTCTGTGTGTCTGTGTCTGTCTCTGTGTGTCTGTGTCTCTGTGTGTCTGTGTGTGTGTGTTTCTGTGTTGTCTGTGTGTCTTTGTGTCTCTGTGTCTGTGTGTGTCTCTGTGTGTGTGTCTCTGTGTGTCTGTGTGTCTTTGTGTCTCTGTGTCTGTGTGTGTCTCTGTGTGTCTCTGTGTGTCTGTGTGTGTGTGCTTCTGTGTGTCTGTGTGTCTTTGTGTCTCTGTGTCTGTGTGTGTCTCTGTGTGTCTGTGTCTGTGTGTCTCTGTGTGTCTGTGTCTCCCAACCAGACAGTGGGGCGTCGGGCCCAGCCTCCCCGCAGCAGCCGGCCCGGGTCCCTGAGCCTCGGAGGCCCGGCCTGCCCGCCTTTTGTCCCGGCCGAGCCCGGCACGCGGGTGGCGGTGGCCGTGGCGGCGCTGTGGGCCTGGCCGGGCCGCCCGCCGTAAGATGGCTGCCAAGCCTTAAGATGGCTGCCAGCAGCGCGGCCGGGCTCGGAGGCGGCGGCACCGCCCGGGAGCTGGCTGCAGCTCGCCCCTCACACGGCACGGCTCGTAATAATCGCACCGTCATATTTCGGGGCAGTTCCCTGGTTCAAGCTGATGTGCCGTCAGCCGTCTTCCCGGAGCCCCCGTGCGGCTGGCCCGTCTCCCCTCGGTCCCTCGTGTGCGCCTGCGCACTCCGCCCGGCGTGGGGCTCCGGCCGCTGACCACGGCGCCACGGCCTCTCCTCTTCCCTCTCACCCCTCAACTCCAGCCTGAAGGGCCTGGGGGGGGGGGTGCTGAGTGGGTGCCAGGACAGTGGAGTCGGTAGCAGGGACCCCAGTTCTGCACACCCGGCCCTGACACATACCCGGGGGTGGTCACTGAGGCTGGACACCGAGAGGCGGCAGCAGCCACGGAGCCCAGGTTCGCAGAGGCCGCAGGGGAGTCACTGCCGCCTTTGACCACAGCTGCTCACTGCTGGACCGGCCGGGGCGCGAAGCTGACCTAGGTCGTAGCCAGGAATGGACCCTGGTGACAGGAGGACACGGCACCACGGTTGTGGCGTGGCCAGGTTGCTTTAAGGAAGCGTGGAGCCCGGCTTGTGGGCACCCTCCCACGTAGACAGGGCCTCTCCGCTGGCCTCAAACCACCCCTCGAGGAGATGGACTGGCAGTGCCCGGCCTGCAGGGAACAAGGGATCCTGCGGACATTTCCCGCAGAAACCTCTGCTTTTTAAAATCTGTTATAAGATGGATTGTTTGAAGAACTCAGCCACAATCAAACGAGGTGAAGGATACAGGCGGAGGATTTGAAACCATTCTGGGCACAACCTGTCTTTGCTCACAAGTCACAGGCAACCAAGAACCTGGCTGGCGCCGCCCGCCGCCCCCAGGCAGGGCCTTTCCCGGGCCCCATCTCCTGGGCTCCCGTCTCTCCAGGGCTGCTTGCTCCCCAGTGGCCTGGGCCAGCAGGTGGTTGGTGAGCAAAACCAGAAGCCCCAGGCCACACCAGGGCACCCCTCAGATGCCACCCTCATGTTGTCCCCCTGTGAGCAGAGGATTATTCAACAAACGCCTGCCCCACAACCTGCCCCGGCCCCCCTCTCTGCCAACCTCTCGCCAGCTGTCGTACCCAGGCAGACATTCGGGAGGTCCCCGTTGTGCCCCTGGCACACAAAGCTTTGAGGCCATGGGGGGTGGGGGTGGGGGGCTTTCCCAAGCTCAGCAAAATATTCACACGCACACTCCACCCTGCCCCCAGTCCTCTGTGTGCTCCCACCACACAATGGGCCCTTGTCTCGGGGCTCCCTCTGAGCAGCTGTGGCACCGGGGCATGAGACAACCCAGACAGGCTGGCACAGAACGGGCGATGGCGTCAGGGGCAGGCCTCCCCCTCTGGGTTGCCAGGCACTGCCTGTGAGCACAGAGGTAAAGGGGGGGGGGGTCGACCGAGATGGAGTTAATTAACTGGGGGAGGGGGCTGCTACCCTGGGAGCCAGAGCCTGTGAGACTCGGGGACCCTGGGGTCCTTCCCAGCTGTGGACAGAGACAGGTGCCCGCCTGGAAGCTGGCTGCTTCTGCGTGTCCCCTCGCCCTGACCAGGCCAGGGCTGCTCAGTCGTGGATGACTTTGTTCTCGTGGGGAACGCTGGGCCATGTCTGGAGACCTTGGTCATTGTCACGACTGGGAGTGCTACTGGCATCGAGTGGGTGGAGGCCAGGGAGGCCGCTGTGAGTCCTGTAGTGCGTAAGCGGCCTACGGCAGAGAACAGTCCCGGCCAGGTGTCGGTGGAGCCAGGTGGGCACACCTGTGCCGGCGGCATGCCGCTTTCTCCCCCTCCTCGTTCTGGTCTCTCTCCCCAGGTGGACTCTGAGGGGCTGAGGAGTGAGTGAGGTGAAGGTGTTAAGCCAGCCTTGGTGGGCAGCGCCCCTGGCTTGGGCTGGGTTTTGCCTGAGATTTGGTCTTGATCTGCTCTTCTCTTTGTATTTCCTGCAGAATCCGGACAATCAGATAGTTCAAACCAGCAAGGAGATGCGGACATCAAACCCTTGCCCAACGGTTAGTGACAACCCCTCCCTGCCCCGCCTCCTAACTGGCCCGACCTCCTTTATCCTGCCCCTTCCGTCCTCTCTGCCACCTTCAGGTTTGTTCCCCAGGGGAGGGGACTCACCTGCAATATGCCCGCTCTTTAGTTGCAGACCCAAAGATTGGGCACGGGCCAGGCAGGGCAGGACAAGGAGCTTGAGAGGCAGGGATAGGTCTGGGGGAGCACACGGGCAGCACCCCCCTCCTGCCTGGGCCTTGTTGTGATTCATGCCCTCCTCCTCTCCTTTAGGGCACTTAAGTTTCCAGGACTGTTTTGTGACTTCTGGAGTCTGGAACGTGACCGAGCTGGTGAGAGTGTCACAGAGTAAGTGAGTTTCTTCCTTCTGGACCAGGCCCAGGCTGTGGCAGAGCTCAGCAGGGAGGGGTTGGGGAGAGAGTAGGACACAGACCTCTTTCCAATCATGGGTCTTTTAGTGGTTTGGAGATAGACGGGTTTTCTGGGGACACTCTGCTCATGCCGATATATAGCGATACTGAGTGGAGGAAGCGGGCTCGATCAGAGACTTGAGTGTCCAGCTCCCACTGCTGTGAGAGAAAACCAAAGGTCTCCTACTCATGGACCCCCAGTCAGGAGGAGGTGGGGGCACCCTGCCTGCCAGCAAGGCTTCCAGAAAGTTCCTTGTGGCAACCAGACAAGCGGCACCTCCCAGTCTCACCACCCTCTCGCTGATTCTTCCCCCAGCCCCTGTTGCTACTGCATCAGGGCCCAACTTCTCGCTGGCAGACCTGGAGAGCCCCAGCTACTACAACATCAACCAGGTGACCCTGGGGCGGCGGTCCATCACCTCTCCTCCTTCCACCAGGTGAGCTCAGCCCTGGCCCCTCCCGCCGCTGCCCTAGACCATCCCGGGTCCAGCTTGGATGCCTCTGAACGTGACCCTCACTGAGGGCACTGGTTCCGAGCCCCACTCACTGTCTCCTATGCTCGGCCACTGCTGAGTTCACTGTTGACCTCGTGTTGGCTCTCGGCCTGGGACACAGATTCACACAAGACAGGCTTCTACCCTGAAGGGACCCCAAAGGGCTTCTTCTCTCAGGGAGATGATGCTTGAACCAGGACCTGCGAGGGGCTGATAGAGACGTGTGGTGGGCACTTCAGGGAGAGAGCAGTCCTGTGGGGCTGCCTCACAGAGGACTTTAGAAGCCAGAATTAGATGTTTAGACGTCATCCTTAGGCAGGGGGTGGGTGGGTGTGGACAGGACTGGGGGCTAGTTGGGAGATTATCTAAAAACTGACTGGGGGACCCGAAGCCGTGGTATTGGGGGGACAGGTGACACTGAGAGAAATCTGGACAGAAGCCATGGGCAGGGAGAGCCAGGCCCAGCACAGTCAGATCTCACCTTTATTGAAACTTCAGCTATTTTAATTGTTGTGACATCTTGGACATTCATCTGAAACTATTAAAACCTTGTTTACCTTGATGGCTTCAGTGTCATCCCTTGACACTGTGTCTCATGTGAGCACTTGCCTGGCCCTGGCCTGGCCCTTGAGCCGATGGGATACAGCGGTGAGGGAGAGGAAGCCGCTAAGGGTTTTACTCGACTTCACTGATTTGAGCAGCTCAGTTCAGTCACAGACTGAGCTTTGGAAAGTCCACCTCCAGGAAGCAGCTGTCTGTAGACTATGCATGCAGGTTGATGCTGTCTTAGCAGCAGGTCCTCTGCCTGAAGCCTGGTCCCATCTGGTCCATCTCTTTCCCTTCTAGCACCACGAAGCGCCCCAAGTCCATTGATGACAGTGAGATGGAGAGTCCGGTTGACGATGTGTTCTACCCCGGAACAGGCCGCTCCCCAGCAGCTGGCAGTAGCCAGTCCAGCGGGTGGCCCAACGATGTGGATGCAGGTATGGACCTGAGAGGCCCCCCTCTTCTTACAGGCTTCCCCTCTGTCACCCCGCTGAGAGCGTTGGGGCTCCTGTTCGGACCGCTCTTCTAGAGAGGTGGCCCCGGCTTTGTGGTCGTCATGATTCAGAACCATTCCTCAACCTGAGTGCTGTAGACACGTGGGGATGGAACATTCCTGAACCGCACAGAGATTTGTGCAGGATCCGTGGGCTTTAAGATACCGGTAGCACCTCCACCTCTGAAACGACAGTCAAACATGTCTCCAGTTAGTACCGAATGTTGCCCAGACATTCCAGCAACAGAACTGTCCTGGGTCAAGAATGCTGGTCTAAAGAGCCCCGGATCCCATGGGACTGCTTGGTCCCATCTGTACTGGAGAATGAGCAGCGGCTTCTCCAGACCAGGGAGAGAGAAGGTTCTGAGAGGAACAGCTGCAGAAGTCCACGTTAACCACCCCCTTCTGCCAGCCCCCCTCGCCCTAACTTCCAGTCTTTAGTGGGTCGGCCCGGGAATAGAGGCAGAATAGAGGGGGTGCCCACCTGTGCACGTACACGTACAGGTGTGTGTCTCTGTGACACTGTCTCAGGGGCTGGGAGTCCAGCCCCGGTCTGGCAGCATGCATAGGGTGTGTTCACTCTGAGCCGGCTGATGAGACCCATGGACCAGGGGCTGGGTTCCCCGACGCAGGTGGGTGCGAGTCTGACGTGACGTGGCTCTGTCTCGTGTCATCCTGATGTGTCCTTGGTGGCAAAGGGGAGATGGATGGGCAGCAGGCCAGAGCTGGGGGCGAAGCAAGTCAGAAGGGAAGGATGGCGTTTGCTGCCCCCTGAAGGCAGGCACTGGGCTCTTGCCCCGTGAAAGGGAGGGCGCTCAGTCCTGGTTTGGGGCCTGAGATCAGCAGAAGAGTCTTCACCCCGCGAAACTTTGGGTGTACCCTCCGAGGGTCCCCTCTGGGAGGGCTGGAACTTGGGCCAGCCACAGCGCACATGCATCCCGAGGGAGCCCTGCCCAGAGCAGGAGGAGGCTGAGGAGGCCCTGAAGGCTCAAGGGCTGCCCAGTCCCCAGCCAGGCTTCCATCAGTGAAGCCTTCTGGAAGAAATCGCACCAGAGTGGTCCCAAAGTGCACGTCTGCAGCTGACTCCTGGGCATGCGAGGCCCTCCTCTTCCCGACCTAGTTCCTCAGGAGCCCTCCTCTCCCGAGCCTGTGCTCGCTCCTTCTTGGCTGGCTGCTGTCTCCTCTGCCATTTCTGTTCCTTCCAGCCTTGTCACGCCCTGCAGTGTCCGCTTGCCACCGCCCCCCCCCAGCTCCCTTCACTGTCCCCTCTTTTCCTCTGGTACTCCCTCCCCTCCCCCTGTGTTATTTCCCTGTGCAGCCGACAAATCGCCAATTAAGCAGCCCAGCTGCAGGACTGGCAACAGCTGGGGAGGCACGGTGCGGCAGTGGGGACAGCTGTGCACAGCTGGTGGGGAGCGCCCCCTCCCTACTATGCCAGCTATCAGGTGGCACACAGCTGCCGCCAGATAACACCTCTGCTGGCGGTGGAGAGCTCTCCCTCCTCTCCGCTTCCCCGTGCGGTTAAAATGGGCTTTCTTTCTCTGGTCTGCACTCCCCCAGTCCCCTACCGGAAGAGATTCTCGGTGAGTCCCTTAGAGATGGACAGTTGCTCTAGAGTCACCCGGTCCCCACCTGACCGCCCAGCTCAGCCTGACCAGCAGGGAGTCCCTGAACTGGAAGGGTCTGCTTGCCCAGGGGAGTGCTGTGCTGCGGCTCCTCCCTGCCCGCGAGGCATACCATGACCAGGCCTGGTGACATCAGACTCTTAGAGGCAGAGTTCAGGTGCTGTGTTTGCCCCTAACCATGCATCTCCCGGTGCACCCTACATCTGGCACCAGGAGCAGCACAAAGCCCTCAGCTGATCATCCTGCAATGAACTAGCCTGGAGCCTCTTGACCAAGAAAGCCCTTCAGGCGTAGCTTGGCGTCCGCTGCCCAGCCCCGAGCAGCCTGAGGGCACAGGCCCTCCATCCTCACCCCGTTCTGTCTGCCATGAGGCGGGTATACTCTGTGCTTGAGGCCAGTGTCATGACTCCTGAGGAAGCTGAGGGCAGAGCAGGGAGCCCAGGGCACCAGGGAACAGACCCCAGGCTTCCCTCCTCCCTCTTCTCCTGCCTCCCCTGCATTCCGTAGCCCTGCTGATCTTGGCATCTGCTTGTCAGAGGTCAGCATGGGCCCCTGCTCGGTGCACGCCACCCCACTGTCACCCAGGAACGTCAGGGACAGGGCAGGTGGGGAGGGCGCTCGGGAGGGCCGGTGAGAGAGGAGCACACTGCTGGCTTCCCCTTCCCCAGCTCCTGTCTGGCCCGCCTAAACCTGCCCTGTGTTGCTGATTCCTCCCCCCCAGGCCCGGCTTCTCTAAAGAAGTCAGGAAAGCTGGACTTCTGCAGTGCCCTCTCCTCCCAGAGCAGCTCCCCGCGCATGGCTTTCACCCACCACCCACTGCCTGTGCTTGCTGGAGTCAGACCAGGTGAGACATGGGGCCGCTAGGGGGGCAGTGGGGAGGCCGCGGAGCACGGAAGGGAGCCACTCGGAGGAGCAGCTCCACAGTGAAGCCCCAGGATTTGCGAGGGGGCCACGCAGGGCAGTGGCGGGTGGGCGTGGACACTGGCCCTCCTCTGGCAGCATCTCCTCTGTGAGCCAGGCCCGCCCCCGGGGCCTCCTCGCCTTGTACTAAGCGTTCTCACACCTGCTTCCCCGTGTCTGCGTGCGTTCATGTGTACGTGGGTGTACACGTATGTGTGCCTGCTTGCCGCCTTGTGAGTATACACGGACTGTGTAGCACAGGGACATGCGCAGGGCTCCCCGGGCCTGGTTGGCAGGTGGGTGCACATCAAAAGGGGCACTTGCTCCGGAGCCTGGGCTCCTGCTCTGCTCCCTTCTCTGGGCCACCTTTCCCTAACTGTCTCTGGAAAAGCTGGGTGCTTCTGGGTGCTTCCTCTTAGAAAAAAAAAAGAGTTGAGGAAAGGAGCTTCACACAGTTGCTCCCCTCAGATCTAGGTCTTCCTGAAGGGGTGGAGTGAAGCAGGAAGTTGGGAGAGCTGCGTCATGGACCCCCACTGCTCCCTCAGTCCCTTCTGCAGGCCCTCAGCACCCATCTGGCAGAGCGAGGTCCTAACCCCGGGATCCACCCCTGGGCCACTTCACACTCTCCTGCGCCATTCTCGGGGACACTGGGAACAGCAGGTTTACTCCTGGCTTCCTCCTGGAGGCCTCTTGGCCGGGAGCCCAGAGGCCAACGGTGCTGGGAGGGCGGTCGAAGCACAGGGGAGGCGGGGCCCGGGCGGGCAGGCAGCGGGAGGGCGCAGGCCCGCCGGCCCTGCAGCTTTTATGAACTCCAGAGAGAAGCCAAGTTTCCTCAGCCCCTAATGAAACCGAGAGCAAGAGTAAGCTGATTGGAAACAGACGGGGAGCGAGGGGCTCACGGCAACGGGAGAAAGCTGGGGCCTGTGCAGGGGTAGAAGTTGTGTGCGCGCGCACATGTGTGTTCCTAGTGTGCCAGGGTCCAAGTCGTGTGTGTGTCGACCTAGTGTGCGATGGCTGTGCTAGGGTGCAGGGGTCCAAGTGTGTGTGTGTGTGTGTGTGTGTGTGTGTGTGTGTTGACCTAGTGTGTGACGGCTGTGCTAGTGTGCAGGGGTCCAAGTGTGTGTGTGTGGTCCTACTGTGTGACAGCTGTGTTAGTGTGCAGGGGTCCAAGTCACGTGTGTGTGTCGTCCTAGTGTGCGACAGCTGTGCTAGTGTGCAGGGGTCCAAGTGTGTGTGTGTGTGTGTGTGTGTACCTAGTGTGTGACGGCTGTGCTAGGGTGCAGGGGTCCAAGTGTGTGTGTGTCGACCTAGTGTGTGACAGCTGTGCTAGTGTGCCAGGGTCCAAGTCGTGTGTGTGTCAACCTAGTGTGCGATGGCTGTGCTAGGGTGCAGGGGTGTCGACCTAGTGTGTGACGGCTGTGCTAGGGTGCAGGGGTCCAAGTGTGTGTGTGTGTCGACCTAGTGTGTGATGGCTGTGCTAGTGTGCCAGGGTCCAAGTCGTGTGTGTGTCGACCTAGTGTGCAATGGCTGTGCTAGGGTGCAGGGGTGTCGACCTAGTGTGTGACGGCTGTGCTAGGGTGCAGGGGTCCAAGTGTGTGTGTGTCGACCTAGTGTGTGATGGCTGTGCTAGTGTGCCAGGGTCCAAGTCGTGTGTGTGTCCACCTAGTGTGCAATGGCTGTGCTAGGGTGCAGGGGTGTCGACCTACTGTGTGACGGCTGTGCTGGTGTGCCAGGGTCCAAGTCATGTGTGGGTCGACCTAGTGTGCGACGGCTGTGCTAGTGTGCCAGCATCCAAGTCGCGTGTGTGTCAACCTAGCGTGTGACAGCTGTGCTAGAGTGCAAGGGTCCAAGAGTGTGTGTGTGTGTGTGTGTCATCCTACTGTGTGACAGCTGTGTTAGTGTGCAGGGGTCCAAGTCGTGTGTGTGTGTGTGTCATCCTACTGTGTGACAG
>NW_006400046.1:2235382-2253157 GCF_000299155.1 Elephantulus edwardii | reverse complement strand
TGTGTGTGTGTGTGTGTGTGTGTGTGTGGTCGTAGTATGTGAAGGCTGTGCTAGTGTGCAGGGGCCCAAGTCATGCATGTGTGTGGTCCTAGTGTGCGACAGCTGTGCTAGTGTGCAGGGGTCCAAGATGTGTGTGTGTCGTCTTAGTGTGACGGCTGTGCTAGTGTGCAGGGGTCCAAGTCTTGTGTGTGTGTGGTCCTACTGTGCAATGGCAGGGGTAAAACTTGTGTGTGTGTCGTCCTAGTGTGTGATGGCTGTGAGGCAGAGCCGCTAGAATGGTGGCCTTGGTGGCAGTGACCTTGGTGGCAGTGGCCTTGGTGGCAGTGGCCTTGGTGGCAGTGGCCCTGGTGGCAGTGGCCAGATGCTCATCTCTCTGAGAAGACAGGTGTGCGTGCTTGTTGTGGACTCCCGTCCAGAGCCCCACAGAGGTGTCACTCTGTCCTCACCCACCCAGGGCCAGGCCTGGTGAAGCTGAGGCCAGGTGGCTTCTTGGGTGCAAAGGTGAAGAGAGAACCAAAAGCTCAAGTCATTAGGAGAAACAGTATTTTTGTGCAACATTTTGAAAAATTAAAACCGTAAGAAACAAACATTAAGCTTTTTAGAAAGACAGGCTTTGTGCACTTTTATGGCCCTCCATCACCGTAATACTGGTGTCCATTAAATTTTGTTTACAAAAACTGGAGGCTAGCCCTTGGGCCATAGTTTTCACATGTGCCTGATGCACTAAAATAGTATTTGTCCCTGCAGCCGAGTGTGGGTGCAGCCTTCGGGTCAGTGCCTCCCTCGCAGCACCCAGTTCCTGGTCCTGAGCCTGCCCTGGTCTCCTTTCCTCTGGCCCCTCCTTCCTCTGATCAGTACTGGTTCTGCCCTCGGGTCCTTGACACCTCTGTCTCCCCCATGCGTGCAGGGAGCCCCCGGGCCACAGCATCAGCGCTGCACTTCCCCTCAACGTCCATCATCCAGCAGTCGAGTCCGTACTTCACGCACCCGACCATCCGCTACCACCATCACCACGGACAGGACTCGCTGAAGGAGTTTGTGCAGTTTGTGTGCTCAGACGGCTCGGGCCAGGCCACCGGACAGGTGAGGCCAGAGGGCCCAGAAGGCCCACTTCAGTCTCATCTCTGTGTCTGTCTGTCTGTCTTTGGGCTCACAGGGAGAGGATCAGAAAACCCGGCTGCGGGGGCCAGAGCAGAGGGTTTCGGCAGTGCTGAACACCTCCATTTTCGGGGTCTGAGGGTGGTGGTCCATTTATCAGACCGAGTCCCGGGCACCATGGTCCAGAGGGGCGAGGAGAGTGCTGGGCCTGCCTTAAGGAGGTTCCGTGTCCTCCCTGTGGTCTTGTGACTCCAGCAGGCGTGAACTCTGATCTGTCCAGCCCGGTGCTGGACTCCTAACTGCTAGCACCCTTATCAAACCTCAGAGATACAAGATGTAGTAGGTTCAAGACCAGGGTTTTCCAGCCACCACTCTCTTGCCATTTGGGGCTGATCTTTCTTTGCTGTGGGAAGTCTGTCTGGTGAAATGTCCAACAGCGTCCCTGACCTTGACCCACTGGATGCCAGGCCTCCCTCCCGCTGGTCATGATAACCAAGAAAGCCCACAGACATTGCTGAGGGTGCCCTGAGGGGTAAGATTATGCTCCGGTCAGGAGCCCCTTTCTAGAAGAAAGGCTCATCTCATGGCAGCTGTTGCAGAGGTTCCTGGTGGCCTGACTGTACAGGTGTCACCACACCTTAGTTCTCTGAGGGTTCTGGAGAACCCTGGGAGAATGTCGTTCCCTGTGGCCTTCGGCGACGCTGCTGCCCTTTTCCGTCAGTGGGCCCTCAGGGTCATGGTCACTGAGCAGAAGTTCAAGGCCGTTCAAGACAGAAAGGAATGATCTGAGACATTCGTGAACTAGAGATGGCTCTTCCACGGAGCAGAGAGAGGCCCGCATGTGGTCTTCTAAGAGCCGTGGCTCCCCTCCTGGGGACGACGCAAGTTACAACACAGCGTTCTCTAGATCTCTGGGGAGCTTCTGTGGCACCCGCAGCAGAAACAGCCTGGCTCTTCTCCAGTGTAGCCATCCTAGCTTAGAGACCTCAGTGAGAGACTCGGGGAGGAGGCTCAGAGGTCCTTCCCTGGGAGAGGTGCTTTGAAAGCCCCCTCGGTGCCCTCACAGGGCTGCCTCCCTGCCACTGTCTCATGTGTGCCCTGCTTGGTGTGGACGTTGCGGAGTGCTGATGAACTTGGGGTGAAGCCTGAGAGGAGGGCCATGCTCAGTAACGCCCGGAGCCTGTCTCTCCCTCGCTGCTCCCCGTGTTCAGAGCCTTTCCTCTTCCGCCCTTTGCTCTCTCTCACCTTCAGCTTTCCTTGTCTCCTGTCCCCTTTGCTCAGCAAGGTGTCCCTTGCTGGCTCTGCAGCTCCTTGGTGCACGTAGCTTTTCTCGTCTCTCTGGACACACTCCATCCACTTTTAGGGGTGCATAGTGAAGATGGACGTGACCTTTCAAGTTGCCACCTGCTTATCACGCAGTCCCCAAGAGACCTGGGGTCTGGAGTTTGGCTTTCCAAGATCAGAATGACCAAGAATGTTGTGTCATCCGCCCTCTCACTTGTAGAGGCTCTGGGATTTGGAATCAAAATGAGGCTGATCTCAGGACCAGTTTAGCCCAAAAAACTAAACCCAACC
Source organism: Elephantulus edwardii (assembly GCF_000299155.1). Taxonomy (NCBI): domain Eukaryota; kingdom Metazoa; phylum Chordata; class Mammalia; order Macroscelidea; family Macroscelididae; genus Elephantulus; species Elephantulus edwardii. The sequence goes on along the minus strand of NW_006400046.1, from coordinate 2,250,484 downwards.
CACATGAGAAAGGGTCCTCAATCTCCTGGTCAGCCTGCGTGTTTGGGGCCTGGCCAGTCCCTTGATGGGTCAGAATTGATCGCTCCCTCTGTCCGGAAGGTTCTCATCTTGCAGCAGGCTCTTGCTTGAAGCTGACCAGGGCAAAATGCAGTGGACAGAACATCGGGCTGTCCGCTCCTTCCGAGAATGTAACCCAGCTGGGGTGAGCTGTGTTTTGTCTTGTGTTCACTGTATGGAAGAGTCGAGAATGGTCGGTGGGGATGCACCGGGTGAGAGGCCCAACCCAACTTTTGAGTGAGGCTTGAGAAGGCACCATGGATCCTAGAGACTACATGGTGGGCAGCGGGCGACCAGAGGCTGAGACTTTGCAGGTGACCCGCTGCAGGGAGGACTAGAGCCGGCCTGCGCTTGTCCGTGCCCGCCTTTAGGACAGCGCTTCCTAGACATGATGTGCACGGAGGTCCCCAGAGGTCGCTGGGCCTCACTCACGGAGCGCTGGCCCAGTCGCTCGAGAATGTGCATTTCTCACAAGTTCCTAGGTGATGCTGACACGATTATCGCCGGCCGAGGGAGCCCACTTTGAGAACTACTGATGTAGTGTCGAGAGGAATATTTCTAACCTCCCTGAGAAGCTGACATTGTTGATCGTCTGTCCTGGAAAATAAACCTAAACAAATACTCTCTAGCTCATCCTTGGACCCCGAGATAAGTCCTCCAGTACAGAAGAACCAAGCAGCAAAGGCCACAGCCGGGCGGAGGCTGCACTCTGAGGAGCTGCAGCGGGCAGAAAGCTGCATTTCAGGCCGAGAGAAGAGACCATCAGCAATGGCAAGGACACAGAGCCCGAGGGGCCGGCCTGGGCGGGAGCTCACGTCTGACCCCCAGTGACAGAGTGACCAGGCCTGCTAGGTCCCTCTGACTCACAGCTGACAAGGCTTTGGGCACTGGAAAGTCACACGACTGTGAGATTTTTACTTGGGTTTTTTTTTTGAGATTTTTAGTTATTTTTAAAAATCTATTTGTGCACTAATTTCAATGACAGCATCCTAACTGACAGAGGGGCTAGTTGGAGATTACTAGTAAAAACTGGAGCTGGTAAGCCAGTAGGTTTCAGTGTCCAGCTGTATTGGGCCCAGATTACTGTTACCTGTGGGTTAGTGATTAAGATTCTCTGGGAGAAGCCAGAAGGAGCTGTGATGGTGTCGTGGCTGAGAGGTCAGCATTTCAAATCCACGTGAGAAAGCTTGATATTGATAGTCTCTTCACGTAAAGGTTTACAGCTTCAGAAATCCAGTAGAGGATGCCTTCAGTCAGAATAGACTCAGTGATTGTCGGGGCTTAGGGGTGTCGTGGGGCAGCCAGGCTCTGCAGCTCAGAAGAAAGCGGAGGCCACCGTGGTGTATGGAACGCCCCTGACCTCTCACCCTTCCATAACTGAGCTCAAGAAGGCCTTGACAGAGCAACCAGTGAGTTTATGCTCTGGGAGAACTGTCCCAGCTCCCGGACCAAGCCGAGCTGTGGAAGGAAGGGAGGGCAGCTGCTGGTGAAAGCACAGTGTCCACCTGCAAAGCTGCAAACCTGGCCCTCTGGGAGCCAGGAGCCAGCTGAGGCGCGGTGGGCTCCAGCCAGCATTGTTGGGGAGCGGTAGTTGCGGATCGAGTCTTTTTGTCAGAGACCTTTCAGGGAGATGTCATTAAGAGTGACCAGGAACCCCTTAGCAGAACAGGACGTCAAACCGAGGTGTGTGCTGGTCCTTAGGCGTGGGGAGGACAGTGGGCTGAAGACATCCCAGAGAACCCCAGGGAACAGAGGCCAGTGTGCGGGTCATCCCCAGAGGTTACATCTACAAGGCTGAAGAGGAGGTTCCGTTCAAGTCACATCACTGCCCTTGACTTGGGAAAAACATAGGCTGCGGCAAAAGAGGTGTTCTGCGGTCTTGTCAGGGGGCCAGTAGCCAAGCAGCCCAGGACAAGAGAGAACACTTGAGATTCAGAGTTTGGATGGCTCCCACAGACGCGATGGTTTTTCGAGAGAAGAGGGTGAAAAGGGCTACCCAGACAGTGTTCAGCAGTGGGCGAGTGTGGAGCCCCGCCAGGCCAGGCTGAGTTCCGGAAACTGCCAGATTTGGAGTGACTGGCAGGGCTGGGGGTTGAGGGGAAGACCTGGGTGGTGGAAGGACCCCATCAGTGGGTGCTTTGGATTCTCCTGCTTGGTGAGCTGATTTTTGTGTCCGATGTAGTCAGAGCCGTGGGAGATTTCAGAGGAAGAGAGAAACCGCAGCCCACTCCGGGTGCACGGGACGGGACTCCCAGCTTCTGGAAAGGATGTGCAAGAGGCCTGCATTCAGTAGGTGTGACTGGTTTCCTGGCCTCGTGGTAACCGGTGACCTTAAATAAACAGCCTACCTGCCTCCGTTTCTCAGTTAGGAAATGGAGAGAGTGGAGCTTCTGTTACAGCAGGTCTCCTCCACCACGACACCGTTAGCAAGTGTTAGCACGTTGGCCTCTGTTCTCTGTGGCCTGTGCAGCATCCAGAAGTTTCCAGACGTTGCCATTGTCCCCCAGGGGCGCATCACCCCTGGCTTCAAACTGCTTAGAGGGTGCGTGGGAGACTAGGCATAATGCTGGTGACATGCCTGGGCTAGGTGCCCACCTTGTCATGAAGCAGGTGAAATCAAGGACAGAAAGACAGGGCTGGCTAGGAGGGGAAGGCCCTCTATGAGGTGGATTAATTCAGTGACTGGGGTAATCGGGTTGGGTGTGTCGGAGGCAATGAGATTGGCACAGGACAGAGCGGAGTTTAGAGCTGTTGTACATAGGGTCGTTATGAGTCGCAAGCGACTCGACGTCACATAACAACAACAACGAGGTGGAATGGGTCAGCTCGTCCACCACTTAGAGAGCACGGGGCAGCCTCTCTCGGCATCTCTGCCGGGAGGGCAGAGCGTTCGTTCCTCGGCAGAAAAGGAGCTGGCATAGAGCTCGGCTGCACGCTGCAGGCCAGGCCACCCCGAGCTCGTTGTTGGAGTAGTGGGAGGGACGTGAGAACTCCAGGGCGGTCTTGTCAGGGAAGCTGCCTGTGAGAGGGAAGCCTCGGCCTGACCTGAAGACTGGTTCGCACAAGGCCACAGGAACCTGGAGGGGGCCACTTGAGTTTGAGTTAAAGAAGGGCACAGAGGACAAAGAGTGAACACTGGTGGCTTTGTGCCCCTGGATTTCTGTGGGTATCATCCAGAGGGGGCACCACTGGAAAAGTTTGCAGAGGACCGGAGCTGGCCGTCATGGCTTTTTCTCCTAGGCTGGTCTTTCGAGAATAGGCCCAAACTCCTGTCTGTGGGGAATGCGTGAGGACACGGGCCGCCCAGCCAGGAGGCATGTTCCCCTGGATGTCTGGGGGTCCTACTTGAGGTCACGACCTGGGGCCTTCACTTGGGTCAACTGCCCCAGTCCACAGGAGGGGGGCACAGTGCGTGTGATTTGGCGTACGGGGGGCCAGGGAGCTGACTGGCTGACCTGTCCCTTCCTGCTGCAAGAAAAGGTCTTCGAGAACTTCTAGATACGGCTTCACATGACTAGGTGGCACAGCACATTTTTGTACCTAAAACATTTTCCCTACGAAATAATAAACACACCCGTCGGATACCCCCCTTTTCTCCCCCTCCCACAACTTCAAAAGAGGATCAGAGAAAAAAAAGAGAAACACCCAAGACACCCAAGAGAGGCCTTAAATCCTCACCCATCCTGGGCCCCGGATGAGAGGAACCAGATTCTGCATCTTCCACAGGGAGCGCCTGCTCTCCGGAGCAAGCTGGCATGGCGAGGGAGCCCTCCCGAGGGGCCGGCCGCCGCCGCCTGGCCCGCAGGGAGCGTGTGTCTGTGTGTGATGTGCCTTCATGCGTCACTCTATTTATGTTGTTCGCAGCCCAACGGTAGCGGCCAGGGCAAAGTCCCGGGGTCATTTTTGCTACCACCGCCGCCTCCAGTGGCCAGACCTGTGCCCCTTCCTATGCCTGATTCCAAATCCACCAGCACTGCCCCAGACGGCGCCGCCTTGACTCCTCCATCACCTTGTAAGTGGACGATGACACCAAACCACAACGCCCAGCGTCCCCGGCCCATCCAAACCGTCTCCACTGCAAAAGGAAGCGCCCCCTTCCTCGCTGCCAGGCCCCCCCCCCCAGAGCGCCACTGAATCTCCCGGACAAGAACAGAGCCAAGCCCCCCCTGTCCCCCCGCCCTGGCCCCACTGGGCCTCAGTCGCACCAGCCACCACCCCCTCGAGCCCCGAGCCCCCCGGGCCGCTGCTCCCAGCAGGACCCCTTGTCCAGGCCCTCTGGGGGGGCGGGAGGGAGAGCACAGTGGGGTGCGGCGACAGGGTGCTGGCTGGGTGGAGTGAGGAGGCGAAGCCATGACATCTCCATGCGTGATTGCTGTCCTTTTGTGTTTCGTTTTTATTTTCTGTTGTTCCGTTGTTGTTCCCCTACACCAACAAGGATTAAGTGTTACCACAAGGCGACGTCACCACCATCTTCTCTTGCCTTGCCCTCTCCCCTCCATTCCCACGGCCTTGGGCCTCGCCAGGTGCAGCAGGCAGCCCTTGCCACTAGGCTCATGTTGGGGTTCCTGTTCCACTTTTTTCTCTCCTCTCCCTCTCTGCTCCTTTCCCAGGTTGGATGCTCCAAGGACCAGGGCGGGTGGGACCTCTGCTTCCATCACTTCTCTCTCTCTTTTTTTTTTTTCCAAACTAATGACAAATTTTGACAAAGGGAGACAAATCTCGGTTGAGCAGCCCAAGGTAGACCCGACGACGTGAAGAGCAGACGAAGAGGTTGGGGGGGGGGGCACCGTGCTGACCGTGGGGTGGGTGGGGCGTGCTCTGGGCCCTCTGGTGACCTGCAGGCCACAGGCTTAGGAGAGGCAGCACTGGGCGGGCGGCCATGTCACCTCTTCTCTCGTCACCGCTCTCTCTCTCCCTTTCGCTCATGGTTTGTGTTCTCTTCCCTCCTTCACCTTCTCCATGCCATCCTCCCACCTGCATCCGCCATCAGACACGAGCTCACAGGCAGTAGAGGTGGGGGGGCAGTGGGCTAGAGGGGCTCCCAGACAGTAATGGACAATCTGGTGTCCAGCGCACGACTCCTGGGGGTGGGGCTGGGGGCTGGATTGGCCTCCCAAGCAGCCTGTGACATCCCTGTTCCCTTCTGAGTTCACCCCCTCTTTTATGGGACAGGGCCTATTCCATCCTGCAGGAAGAGCTCAGGGTGCTATGTCCACTTGCTTCCTTGGGCCCAAGAGAGCGGATCCAGGCGGCCGCACCCTGGGGCCCTGCCAGCTCCTCTGCCCACCTCTGCCTCCACTCTCTCAGGCCAGGAACACAGGCCGTTTGGCCTGGGTCATCTCTCAGAGGGGGCCTGTTGCCCTGAGCCGCTGTATCCTTGGGCCCATGCCGGGCAGCCAGCACTGCAGCCCCTCTCTGAACCTGTCCAGCCTAGTCCTTGATTGGGCCCCATTTGAGTTCCCCGGACACCTGGCCTTGCTGCCCACCCAGGGTGTGAGCAGAGCAGCACTGGGTAGAGCAAGGAGGTAGGTCTCCTGGTTTGGAGAGGTGAATGGTATCTGACCAGGACAGCCTCCACCAAGATGTGAGTGGGACAGTTGGAGAGCTGGGCACCCTCTGAGGGTCTTTTAAGACAAGGATTGTCTGACACCTCTACCTACCCACCCACCCAGTGCCTCTTAGAGGGAAAGAATTGGCCCTGGGTCAGCCTCCAGGACCTTCCCCTTCCAGGAGCCAAGGTAGAAGAGGAATGGCTGTGACTGCCCGTCCGGGGGGGCAGGGAGTGTTCCTGGCCAGGGGGAAAGGGGTCACTCCTGTGTGGAGGTGATTGGCTTGGGGTGGGAAGGGCAGGCTTGGAAGGGCTGCCAGCCCAGCTGCCCCTCCTGGCCCTGTCCTTCCCCAGCTTAGATGTGGCCAGAGCACTCTAACCCTATCTCTCCCTCTTCTGGCAGCCCTGAAGGGCAGTGTTCAGGGACCCCAAAGGCCTGATGGGTCTCTCCCTCTCTCCCCTGCTCCCACAGCATTCACAGCGACAGGCGCCTCCTCTGCCAACCGGTTTGTCAGCATCGGACCCCGGGACGGCAACTTTCTGAACATCCCACAGCAGTCTCAGGTAAGAGGCCGGCACAGCCCGCGGTTCCACGGTGCCTGCGCCTGCGTGGTGCTGGAGAGACCAGCGAGCAGCCTTGAGCTGGGGCAGTTTGGTGTTTGGGAGCAGGCTGGGTCCTTTAGCCAATCAGGGAAAGGAAGCCAGAGTGGAGTTGGAGGGCCCAGGCTTTTCCCTGCGCCCAGCTGAGCCTGCCTCCCCAGGCAGCCCCCAGGCTCCCTGGCTAATCAGCTAATTGGATAATTAGCTCTGACAGCCCGGCCCTGGGGAAGGCTGCCAAGGACCCAGGGCTGGAGGCGCTCTGGGTCAGGCCTGGTGGAAGATGGAAGCCTGGAACCGAGGCCTGCCTCTGCTTTCTCCCTGATCCGACTCCCTGCTCCAGCGGGCAGTTCTGGCCCCCAGCCTTCCTCTCTTCCTTAGCTTTGGGTGGGCTTGGCCAAGGACCGGGGAGGACAGAAGAGTTTGAGGGGGTTGCGTGCCTGCAGAATTTGGCACCAAGGCCAGGGCAGAGCCTCCTGCCGCCTGAGGGGCTCCTCCCCCGAGTCCAGATGAATCCCGTTAGAGGGGAGGCCAGGCTGCAGTGCCCCCATGCGGCTCTGCCCCGCTGACACCACCCTTCGTTGTCACAAGGACTGGCCCCTGAGCTGTCCCGCTGGAGGTCTTGGGGTTCAGCTTTCCACGTGCACGTGTGCTCAGGCGTGCACATACGCAGGCCTTCCCAGGCTCGGTCCTCTGGATAGGCCCACAGAGGCAGGGCCCTGGGTGCAGGAAGGACTAGCTCACCTACAAAGCAGATGCGTTTTTGAAAGATAGGTGGTTTTTTCCAACGTAGGAAAAAGAAGGAAAAGTCTCTTTCTTTTGCAAACTTGACCAAAAACGCTGCCTTGTGAGCCTGCAGCCTTTGAGAGGCCCCAGAGCTTGAGCTTCCTCAGCCCGGGAAATCCGCCTCTGGCCAAAGCCTCTTCAGGATCCCGCTCCAAGTCTGCTTTGAGGCCAGAGAAAGTTGCTGGATGGAAGTTTTGTGTGTGTGGTTTGAGGTTAGGTTCCCCCCCCCTTTTTCCTTTCCCTCCCTCAAAGGGGGAAAAAAAGGCAAAAAACTTTGTCAAACTTCAAACTTCAGAGCTCCCTAGTGGCAAGGAGGGGAGGGGAAGAGAACTTCACCCCTTTCCAGCTTCCCACCCCCTTTCCCCAGAGTCACGTCTGACCCGTCTGGTTTCCAGGAGCAACCAGACATGATGTAACACCCAGATGAACTTGAACTTGGGGGTGTTGAGAAGAAAAACAATGGCTCTGAGCAGGGGCTGGAGCCAGCCCCCTCCACTCTGTGCCAGGGAGGCCGAGGCAGCCCTGCTGGCAGAGGGTGAGAGGGGGTGCCAGAGGAAGGGACACCAGGCGGGCCACTCCCCTGGCTCTGGGCTGGCACTAAGGCGACATGGCCCCCTCCAGCCCTCCCTCCTTCCCTCCCACTGCCCTTGCAGCCCAACTGCAGCTCCGGAGCTTGCTCTGGGACCGGGCCCTGAAGCTCCCCGCTCGCCTGCCCGCTCACTCCAGCTCTTGCTGCTGCTCTCAGTCCTCCTCCCTCCTCCCCCTCCTCCTCCCCCTCCCCTCCCCCTCCTCCTCTTTTTTCTCCCTTGTTCCACTTGCTGTGCTCACTTTGCTTAGAGATGTTGGAGCCCAATCAAAGTTTGAGGCAAGTTGGGGAAACAATTTTTTTTTCCTCCCTGATGTTAAAGTTTGTGCCTTGGGGGCCCCTGAACAGGCAGGTGTGTCCACAGGGGGAGGACTGGAGCTGGACAAGCCAGCCCTGGAGCCCTTGGGCTGGGGGCAGGCGGCGGCTGCACGGGTGTGTGGGGGGGTACAGTGAGGGGTGGTTACCACAGTAACCAGTGACTTTAGCTGATCTCTGGAGCACCAGATGGAGAGAGAACAATAGAATGAGGGAAGAAAAGAGAATTTTAGTAATTTTGTCATTCCCTGGGCAGCGCTTTTTACTTCGTTTTAATCAGTTTTGGACCTGGCTCAGGAAGCAGGGAGGGGCGAGCAGAAAAGGACCCTCCGGGTTTGGCAGCAGATCCCCCCTCCCGTCTTGGGATCCTTGGGGGGTGTCGGGGAGCCCCCTTGGAGTTTCCTTTGTCCCTAACTCCAGTTCTAGAAAAGACTCCCTCCCTCCCCTGAGGAAAGCCCACCGTCTTGGAGCATTAGCAGCTGTGTCTCCTCCATTCAGCGCTGGGGACCCCAGGGCCTTGGCCAGCTTTCTCTAAGGAAAGGGGACTCACACCAGAGCCAGAGCCTCCCCTCAGGTAGAGGTTTAGGCTTCAGCAGTCTCCACCTTGACAGAAGAGTCCAGGAGAACCTCGTGGCCTCACGCTTGCAGCTCCCTGCCGCAGGCCAGGACCAGACACCCAGGAGTCGGCTGCTGACCTGGCCCTCTGCTGCTCATGTTGGGCACACAGAAAGTTTGGGCTTTTGTCAGGCCCCATGCACCTGGCTGGCCAGTAGTCAGTTGATGAGGTTGGGTGTGTGGCAGGTGCTCCCCAGTCCCAAGGGGGTGGACCCCTCGCTGTTGTGTACGTTGCCCAGCCGGAGCGAGAAGGTTGGCATCTCTGCTTGCTCAGTACGCACTAGCCTCAGCCCCACAACATTCCCAGATGTCCCTGACCTGTCGGTTCCAGTGTGGTCACTCCCGACCACATGTGGCTACTGAAATGTATGAACTGTAAATAAAAAGAAAAGGTTAGTTCCTCAGTCACAGAAGCCACATATAAAGTGGTCAGAAGCCACATGTGGCTCGAGGCTGTTGCCTTGGACAGCACAAAGTACAGGATATTTCCACGATGGCAGAAAGTTCTCGCTGACCCCAGAGGCTCTTTCCGACTTGAAAATTTGCTGTCTCCATTCTCATGGTGCTTTGCACCCTGACTTTCTAACCAGAACCCAAGCAGGGGGCTTGTCTGGTTTGCAGGCTTATTCAAAAGGGATTTTTGGAGATTTTGTCTGGACTTAGAACTGGCCTCATCTCCCAGACCTCCTTTCCGACATGGCCAGTGTGGTCCGTGACTCGGGCAGGAGTTGTGGCCACTTTAGCAGCAGGCCCCTTCTAATCCCTTTGGCTCCACACGTGTGTCTGAAGAAGGTGCCACAGCCATCTAGTGGGATTGTAGACCCCCCTGGGATGACCACAAGTGTGTGTGTGACATGGGGCGAGTTCCCTATTCTCCTTGGGCCTCAGCTTGTGTGCAGAGTTAGGGAGGAAGTGAGTGAGCCAGTACCCAGGGAGGATACTGCTGCCTGGCCCTTCAGGGCCCGAGTCTCTGACCTAGCACAAGAGAGAAGTTCAGAGGCTCCTTTTCAGGGACTCCTCTGTGGCCTAGCCTGTTACTTGTTGCAGTGATAACCAAAAGGCTTGAGGTCTCTGGTGGTTCAAACCCACCAGCCACTCCTCCGGAGAAAGGGGGACAATCTCCTCGCATTAAGATTTACAGCCTTGGAAACCCAATAATAACAGGTGACTTGAGTTCAGTATTTTGTCACTTTGATGCAAGTGTACCATCAGATTCGCCCAAGTGAGTTTTGTTTGTCACTTTGCTGCAAGGGTACATCGGATTTGCCCAAGCAGAGTAGATGGTCAGGGAGGGCGCAGAGCCCATCTCTGGACCTCATGTTGGGGCCAGGGCCTTTGGTCAACTGTGGGTGCTGTGGGTGCTGCAGGCGGTCAAGGCCTTGTCTATGGGGGAACCGCGCCCCCTGGTGACGTCTCGTGGGAAGCACTGTCAGCCCAGCTAGTCCCAGGTCCCAGTGTGTCTAGTGGCCCAAATGTGCAGGATTGTTGATGGTGGGCTGCAGTGTCCCCCCGCCCCCAGGCCTGGCACTGCTAGAGACCGAAGCCATGTGGTGCCCCGCGCCTTTCAGCCTGTGGGACCTTGGCTCAGGGTACAGACAGGAATTTTTGCTTCTAATCCAAAGCAACAGAAAGAGTATTAAGTAGAAGCTGGGCCACCCCACCCACTCTTGAGACCCCTTAAGGACCAAAGCCTCAGCCTGGCATCCTCCCCACCCTCTAGATCCCACACAAAGACTGAAACAATTAGAAACACGGCCAGATCCCAGGTCTGTGCCAGCGTTAGCCATGGGGTCCCACCCGCTGGGCGCAGTGCCCACGGGAAGGCCAGCTGGACTCGGTAGTACTGGGGGCAGGGTCTCAAGGGAGGTGGGATTCCCTTAGGAGATTGGAGAGAATGAGGGTGCAGCATTTCTCGGGGGGTGGCTGCCCAGCATCCTGAAACCCCCCTCCGCTTAGTCGTCTGGCTGGATGAGGGCTGCCCCACCTAGCCTCAGCATCTCCTGTGTTTTTTTTTGTCCCATTTCAGTCCTGGTTCCTCTGATAAGATCGACAAAAGAAAAGACAAAATAAAAAGAAGAGGTTCCTCAAAAGGGGGCAGAAGAAATTTTGTGACATGGAAAAATCCCCCAGCCCAGCCCCACCGAAAAGCAAAACTTAGACGACGTCGGCCACTCAGCCCTTCTCCTCTGGCCCAGGGCCCTCGCAGGCCCCCCAGAAGCAGCCCAGTTCTCGGAGAGCCCTCGAGGGGTCTCGGGTGGAGCTGTGCACCAGCAGCCAAGCAGAAAGAAACATACAAAACAGACTGTAAAAGACAAAACGAAAGGAAGGGATACAGAACTGCCTTCCTCCCCACCCATCCCGCCCTCGGGGAAGGAACAGAATCCCCAAACAAAGTGACCAGCACGGTTCTGAGGGCCTGCCCCTCACCCTTTCCCTTCCCGGGGGAACCCCACTTACCAACTTGGACCCAGAGGGGAAGAAAACAGCAGGTAGAGCCAGAGGGCTTGTCCCTCCAGTTACCCACTTTCTCTCACTGCCTCTTTCTTGGGTTGCTGTGGACTGAGAGATGCAGGGCCAGGACAGCCTCCAGTGCTCCCCACCCCACCCTCAGACTAAAAGAACCAAGGTGGGGAAGGGGTGCTCCCCAATGAGCCCTGAGTGGAGGGCGTTGGGCCACTCCATCCTGAGCAACTGAGGCAGTTCCTGGACCTGACCCTTCTTTAAGTCCACGGGGGAAGTCAGAATGCTCCTCAGGCCTCATTCTGCCTGATAGACCGCCCCCCCTTCCTTCTCTCCTCAAGCCAGGAGGGCCACCCTCCTGATGTGCGTTGAGTGAGGAGAGGCCACCCCCAGGTCTCCTTCACACCCCAGCCTGGAATATAGGTGCCCCCACTCTGCCCCACTAGTCCCTGTCAGGACCCCAGTACAGCCCTGCCTGAGGCTGGCGGGTGAAGAAGGGGCAAGTCAGCTGCGCTCAGTGCAGAAGACAAGGCCAAGGCCGCAGCCTGCACTAGGTAGGCGACCTTTGGGGGTTGTTGGGCGTCACACTTCTCACAAGTGTTTTGGAGCTTTCTCTGTCCCCCTTCCTCCACTACACCACCCCCTGGGCCACTTCTCTCTGGATTTTAGCTGTAATGTCTTTTACTCTTTATTTAGGGATGGGGCACCGTTTGGGTCTTTTGCCATTGCAATTGGGAACTCCATTTGAGCAACTTGGGAACAGTTTGGTAACACACCACAGGAAGTAGCTCCCCCCCACACAGCCCCATCCTCCCCAAGGGATAGTTGTGGGGGGCCTGTCCAGAGGGTCTTCAGAAGGCCCCCAGGAAGGAGGGGCGCTGAGTACCGAAGCCCCCACCTCCCTAGGGTGTGACCTGGCCCCTCTGGCGTGTCTTTCTGTGCCTTACTCCCTCCTCCCTGCGTCCTCCTGGGCCGCTTCTCCTCCTCCCTCTCCTCCTCCTCCCAGTGTTGTGCCTCTCTCTCTCTCTCTCATACTCTCTCTCTTTTTCTCTCTCTCTGTCTCTATGAAAACACAAAGCACAGGTCAGGATCCTCAAAATCAATCAATATTGTACCATGGAGGGCTGAGTTCTGGGCTTTATTTATTGTGAACCTAGTTTGTGAGACTGTGGCCCCAAGCAGGCAGGGTGGGGTGCATCTTGTAGGGACGCCTGAGTTTAAAGTGAGGCAGAGAGGCAGTATTGGGGTGGCACCCTCTCCCAGATGGAAGCCACAAGGTGGCTCCCCACTGGGAGGAGTTTTTATTGGCAATTGAAGGAAGCCCCACCATCCACTGTGCAGCCCTGGGGGCTTACCGGGACTGAGACAAAAGGGGGTAGGGGTTCCCCGTGGGAGCTGCCCTGGTATGGGAGGAGGGCTGGGGGTGGGGGGCCGGGGGGGGCCGGGGGGACCGGGCGTGACGCCTGGTCAAGTGCAATGATTTTTCAGTTTGGTTGGCTAAACAGGGTCAGAGCTGAAAGGGGAGCGAAAGGGACCCGGCCCAGCCACTCGTGCCCCTTTCCTCGGAAGACAATCGGGCCGCGCGCAGGTGCGACGGAGCCTGCGGGAGCCGGGGGTCCTGCGTCCTTGTGCACCGTGAGCGCCCGAGGTCCAGGTCCGAAGCTGCAGGCCAGCTGGGCGGCCGGGGCGAGCCCAGCCAGGGGCTGCACGGGGCGAACGTTGCTTAACCAAGTTGGGGCAAGCGAGGGGCAACTAGGGCGACAGGAAATGTGGGGACGTGTTAGAAGAGAGAGAGAAAAAGAAAAAAAAACACCCCACAAAAATATATATGGGGAAATTAACTTTTTTTTTTTTCATTGAACCAAGTGCAATGCATCGGAGAGTTTTCCTATCTTTGTATGTTAAGAGATTGTTAAGGAAAAAAAAATTCTATTTTTGTTGTAATGTCCTCGCGGCTCTGGGGACGCTAAAGAACCGGGCCTGCCCCGCCCTGCGCGGGCAACGAAAGCTGAGTGCTTTTCCTTTTTTTTTTTTTTTTTTTTTTTTTTTTTTTTTTTGGTTCGTTTTCAGTTTATTTTTTTTTTAAGTCGTTTTTCCTGCGTTGACGAGGATGGTCTGGGGTTTTTATTTGTTTTGTTGTTCGTTCTTGGTTTCGGTGGGAGGGCTGAAGGAAACGTTCACATTTTAGAGCTAAAACAAAATAACCAACACACACGATCAAAAAAGGAAAAGGACGAGAGAAACATTTTAAAAATAAAAACCCTGGTGCTTTTTACATTTTAAAGTACTTTGAAGAACCCCACAGACTATTATACATAAGTTTATGAATCAGTTAAATATCCAGCACTTGTTAGGAACACGCATATCCCTTTGTTGAGTTTAACGGAACGGGACAGCGGCGTGCGCCCCGGCTGCTGGGCTGCTCCGGCCGCGGGTCTCCCCGGGCGCCCCTCCCCTGGGCCCAGCGCCCCTTCCTCGACCCCTCCCGCTCGGGCACCGGGGGGCGCGATGGGGATCCCCGCAGAGGTCAATGCCAACGAACAAAGTCCCCCCTCCCCCGCCCCCGAGCGCCCTTCTTTGAGCCAGATGCCAACTTGACCCTCACCAGCATTATCGGGAGCGCGCTCAGCAAGTTGGTAGATTCCTCCCTACCCACCCCTCCCGGCGCCCCCCTCAACATCACTCCTCCCATCCCCGGTCCGCTCCGGGGAGCGCGGGGCAGGCTCGATGCTCCAGGAACAGGACCGGCCATGCTGACGATGGATCTGGATCGGCCCAGACCCACGCACGCACGCGGCCCGCACACAGCCCCCCACCCCGCAACCAGCCTGTCAACTGCCTTACACACCCGCCCCCCGCGCTGGCCGGCAGACCTAGTGCCTTGTTCTCTCACTCCAGTGCTGGCGGAGCGGACACCGCGCTCTGGGTCCCAGAGGGGCCGGGTGGCTCAGACTACCCACCACTTCCCCACCCCAACCGTGCTGAACGAACCCCCAACCCCGGGACACGAGAGAAAAATTAAAAGGAGCAATAAAGTAACGAGAACTTTCGTCCCCCAATCGAGAGCCCGAGGGGCACCCCAGCCCCGCCTCTGCTCCCCCCTACTCCCTCCACCACCACCCCCGGGGCGCCCCCTCCCCCCCATCAGCCAGCCTGGGCCAGCCCCACTGCGGCCCCCCTCCCCTTCCCCGGGAGATCCGTGCGCCCGACCAGCACCAGCATCGCGGACCGCAAAGGCCGCCCGTCCCGTCAAACAAGTTTCTTCTTAGGCTAAGAAACGCAGTATATACGAGTATCTCTATATATAGTACTAATGGATTTGGTGTGCTTCCCCTTAGCGTCCCTGTCCCTCCGCTCCTCCTCCTTCAGCCTGGTTCCCCCTCTCTGCCCTCCACCCCGTCTCTGCACTGAGATACATAAGAAACAAGGGTAGTTTACTGTCTGTTTTGTTTTCTGGGTTTTCAGTGTCCTAGCGGAATGCAAGTAGGCAGCCAGCCCGTCTGTTCCCTCCCGCCCCGCCCCGCCCGCCCCCGTCACTGCGCTTCTGTTATACCATCTTTGCCTGACTCTCTCCGGCTTCTCCATTGAATGGCTAATGTGTATGTGAAATAAAGAAATAAAGAAAAAATAAAAGCAAGAGCGCCTGAGCCTTCGCTCGCGTCGTCCTGCGGGAACGGGGTGGCTGAGGGCTGGGTGGTCGGCTTCCATCTGCGCCTTCCAGCCCGAGCGCGCGCGCGCAGCGGCCACCATCGCGGGGCGGCTATGCCGGGGCACTCCAGGAGGAGGCGTCATTGAGAAAGGATCTCCGGACCTCCCCCCAACCCCGGGGCCGGAGCCCGGGACACCCCCCCACCCCCGCAATAAAGAAGCACCACTTGGGTCCGATGTCCGCTCTGCCATGTTGGTTCCTGGACCTCTGGGGAGAGGAATGCAAGACCATTTCCAGAGTGCGTGGGTGATGGGGGGACGCCCTTCCAGACCCCTAGGGCCTGACCCATGCTAGGGACCCGTTCTTCGGGGACCCAGTCGCACGGAGCAGGCGCTGCGCGTGACAGTCTCGGTGGCCCCGGGCCGAGGCCCGCGTGCTGCAGGATCACCGCACCTCGGGGCCCACGGCCGCGTGCTCCGGCAGCCCCCG
>NW_006400046.1:2221139-2235184 GCF_000299155.1 Elephantulus edwardii | reverse complement strand
GGAAGCCGATGTACTTCATGGCCAGGCGGAGCACCTCGTTCTTGCTCAGCTTCCGGTCGGGCGGGTGCGTTGGCAGCAGTTTCCTGAGTTCAGCGAAGGCCCCGTTCACGTTCTGCTGCCGCCAGCGCTCTCGGCTGTTGGTGAACACGCGCCGAGCCACCTTTTGGGGTTGGTGACCTGCGGGACAGGTGGGAAGGGCTGGCACTGAAGCCTGGAGGGCGCCCCGTCCTGCTCTCATAACCCTCATGGGGGCTTAACCCAAGCAGTTCCTCCGCCAGTTAACCTCCCCACCATGCACTTGAAGAGCTGTGACCACCTCAGGCCTGTTCCAGCAGCAGATGGCTTCCTGCCTTCTACGCTTGTGACTCTCAGACCTGAATGCCTTTAGCCCAGAGTCCCTGGAGAAGTGAGAACCAGTCTCGGGGGCTTCCCTGTATCTTTCATCCAGAGTTGATCCCACACCGTGGTGTGGCTGGGTGTACCCCGTGAGTCTGAGAGGTGATCGCACTGTGGCCATGTCCTGCTTGGACTAACTGAATGGTGTGAATGTGTGTGGGCGCTACCATGGAGCAGTGATCCTGTGTGACCGTGACCATCCCGGCCTTGAGGGTGGCCGCTCCTCTGTGGCTACCCTTATGTGGTTCTGGTTCTGTGGCTGCCCCTTGTGCCTGTGGTCTGTGGCTGTCTCCTGTGGATGTACATCAAATGGAGATCTGTCCCTTCTGAGCTTGGTGGGTTATGCCCTGTGGTTTTACAGAGGCCTCGTTTGAATATAAAGCCCACATGGAATTAGGGGGGTGTAAGAGAGAAACATCTCTCCTTGTTGAAGGGTATAGGACACTCATACAGTGATGAGGTGCTCCTTCTGCACACCCACACATATGCATAACCCCCCGCACACACTCTCAACCATGGCACACCCACATGTGTACACGCCTACACATGTATACGTGCACACACACACAAACACACACTCACCCTCAGCCACGTCCAGCTCACAGTGATGACTTGGTCTCCGTTTCAGCCGGCTGTTGGGAAAGATGCTGAAAGGTCCTGCCGGCCCAATGTAGAGACTGTAAAGGATTGTGGGTCACTGTCATTTTGTGGGCAAGGTCCCATAGCCCCCAGGCCCTAAGCCCCACACTGACCTGTTGAGGAAGGGGTGAGGGTGGTAATGCAGGGCCAAGGGTGGTGGGGTAGTTCCCAGGGCTGAGAGTTGTAACAGAGGGGGCCGCAGGACATTGAGCTCCGTGGTGGGCATGCCTGCCCCTGGTGGCCTCGTGTGGCCTAGGCTGATCACTGGCACCCCAGGCGGCAGCCTAGGTGGTGAGGACCCGGTGTGGCCCACCTCCTCCACCTTTGGGGGTCCCGGCGAGGCTGGCTCGGGGGGCGGAGTGGGTGCTGGGCTCGGGGCACACACCGTCTCCACCTTCTCAGTCATGGTGGGGCCCACCTCTGCCTGGGCCTGGGGCGGGCACATGGACCCCAAGGAGGGTGCTCACCTGTAGAAGAGAAGGAGACCAGTGGCGAGGGAGGACCCAGCCACCACCCACCACACCTCTTGGAAGATCTGGGGACGGGGCTTGGCAGGTAAAGGCCAAGCTGGTTGGGATTGGGCCCCAAACTGCCCAGTACAAGGGCAGAAGGCATCCAGGAGATACTGGCTCCCCAATGGCCAGCTCAGAGCTATCTGAGGGCCTCTGTCACCCAGCCACTGAGCTACTTTCCTTTCTCCCATGATCCCCCTAACCTGTAGCCTGAAGGGACCATGTGAAGTTCCCCTGGCTGATACTGGGATCCCTGAAATCCCAAACTGATCCTCTGACCTTCCATTGACCCTATGACCCTTCCTGGACTAACTATAACCTTCAGATATGAAACCCTCGGGCTGATACTCATTGATGCCACTGGACCATGAAACCTCTCCATTCACCTCTGACCCTCCCTTGATGCCCAGGCTGGCCTCGTGGCCCTCTGATATCTCTGAGGCTCCTCCTTTTGACCCTGGCTCCAAGCCTCAGCCCTCTATGACCAGTCTAGTCACCCCTTACCCCCTGAAAATCTTCCCCTTACTAATCCTATGATGCCCCTGTTGACACCAGGACCCCAAATGCCGTCTCTGGGATCTCCAACACTGACCTAAAAGTGCAGACCTGTTGCCCCCCAAACTTTCCTCCAGACATTCTCTAGAACAGCATCCAATTCTGCATACTACTTCAATGTCTGCTCATTTTTCGCCTCATAAATTGGAGTGTCCCCAGTAGGTCTGGTCCCTCCTCCAGGAATTTGGCCCAACCCCTCACTTTATGAGCCCACCCGAAGAATGAATGAAGGAATGAATTCAGGGAGGTCCCAGATCCTTCAGGCTGGTTCCCTCTTACCCCAGTGCTGGTCCCACCGTCTGGTGAGTGTTTGGTCCTGGGGCTTGGTCCCCTTGGGGCCAGGATGTGGTTCCGGCTTCAGGCGTGGCCACTGTGCTAACGGCCAACAGTCGGCCGCCTCAACCAGACCATGCTGTTGGGCCCAGCCTCCTCTAGGGTCCCGAGGGCCAGGCACCGTGAAGGCGGCAGTGTAGGCCCCCCAGAGAAAGTGAGCACTTCGGCTGGCCCACCCTGTCCGGACCGACGGCTTCCTTCCCTGCCCCAAGCAGAGGCCAGAGGATGCTGGGCCAGCGCAGATAAGGGCCTGGCCGCCTGGCTGCGCCTGATAAGGAGTCGAGCTGACCCCGGAGGAAACGAGCGGGGCGGGGATCTCAGAGCCGGGCCTCAGGGCCCCGCCCCTGGCCTGTACAGACAGGATGGGCACCCCAGGGACTCCCCAGGCAGAAGCACACCCAGCAAGCGAGGTGGGAGTGGAGGTTCCCAGGGCCAAGCAGAGGGGAAACTCAGGCAAGGTTGTGTGACCTGGGTCTAAGCTGCTCTTTTTAAAGCCCCCTACTCAAGTGTTTGTGTTCATGGGGGTTGGGGAGAAGGCCTTTTCCGGTCTAAGGGCCGCGTGATCAGCCCCCTCCCCCTGGTTCCTCTTTTTACAGAGTCCCTCCCAGACTTTTTGCCACTCCACCCCGGAGTAGGGCCCCAAAGGGCGCCAGCTCTGTCAATCTGGCCCAAGGTGCATGGCCAAGTCAGGTGTCCCAAGCCCAGCACACTAGTCTGTCCAGGCCTCTTTTCTAGACCCATGAGGGTGAGAGAAAGTGACACAACTGGATTTTAGTTCTGGTGAAACCTTGCTCTGGACACTCCAATTCTGGGCCTTTTGGTAACCCCACACTAGTTACTTCTAATATGGGGCTCAAGATCACATGTGGAAAGGAGGTATTGGGGCAGGGGCGATGGGGCTGCACATGTCCTGGAGCCTTGCAAAGGTAGGGGCCCAGGTACCAACAGGAGGCAGCCACAGAACTCCCTTGTCCCGACTTCGCCCACGTGGTTGTCCATCTTTCCCTGAACATCTAAAGGGGGGTGGGGGGCAGATAGAACCTTGGAGACCACCCAGCAACAACAGGACCACCCCCTCCCACACAATGAGAAGCCAGCAGCACCCCATGCGATCAGTCATTCCAGTTCTCGAGGAAACAACAACTTATGTTCTAAGCACATGGGTTGTTGGGGGGATTCTACATGCATCAGAAAAATGCATGGGGACCCGTAGTGAAGTCATGAGTGCCTGCTTCCAAAATTAGCCCGTGGCGCGCAGGGATCTGGCCCGGGGCTCTCCGCGATCGTTAGACCCTCTGCTCCAATGGGCAGCAGCCCGGCCTGGGCCTCAGCGCTTGTCTCCTCGGGCGGTCGGGCAGGAAGCACCTGGTCTGGAACGGATGCACTGGGCGCCTGGTTCCGGTCCGGCTTCCGCCAGGGCGGCCCCTGGGGAATCGGGCCAAAGAACCCAGGCGGCGAGGCCGTGGCGGCGCAGGCGGCGGCTGCAGACCGCGTGTCTGTCCGTGTGGTGTCCCACCTCGAGATCGCCCACCTGCCTGCCACGAAGGTGGGGAGCACAGGACGGTGGGGCCGAAAGCCTCAGGGGCACCTGCGCACGCCTGCCGCCTCGTGGCCACGTCGGGAAACGCAGGTGCCCGCTCTGGAGGCGACAATCCTGCCTACTACTGCAGACACTTGGCCCAGCCAACGCAGTACTCACAGAAAAACCGCCAACTCTGCAGCTAGGCAAGATCAAACACCCTCCTGAACAGGCCGACTACAGATCTCCCCCAAGGAATTAAAAAGTTAAGGTCGGATCCCCAGATAGGCGGCTGGATGGCTGAGCAGAGTCTCTCAGGTAGAGAGACAGACGAGTAAGCGACCTCTCCACTCAAATGAACGACACTCTGAGGAAGGTGGCATATCTTTATTGGTTCAGTCTATGCCTGGTCCAGCGGTGGCCCCAGGCCTGAGGTCTCCAGGCAGTCCATGGGGGCAGCATCGGTGGCAGGACTGGGGGTCGGGGAGCTGTGAGAATAGCAGCACTGTTCCCCATGTTGACAGGTGCCCTGGTGGGAGGGAGTATGGGGGGTGTGAACTCTGGTACAGGGGTGAGCAGGCTACACTAGGTCCCATTTCTAGTCTGCTTTTTGGCCCCACTCTGTCCCCCAGGGCCTGCAGGAGGCTGGGGAACCCAGGTGTCCCGCACTGGTTAAGAAGAGCAGAGCCTCACCTCCTTAAACCTCTTGCAGGGAAATGTCTTGAGCCGGGCAGCACGCTGGGCCGGGTCCTCGGCCAGCTCCTTGCGCTTATTCTGCAACAGTTTACACTTCTCCCCCATGGCCACGCCTGCGGCTTTGCCCCTACACAGGGAGACCAAGCCAGTTAGAATCTGCTCACCCACTCCAGCTAAGCCCCCACCAACACCACACTCACCCTGGCCGGGCACGAGGCCGGGGGCCCCAGTTGGCCTCAGGGTTGACCTGGAAGCGCTTGAGTCCTCGCTGGCGGGAACTGGGGTTGGCATCTTCCCGGATGGTGAAGTTGGCCTGCAGACTGGTGGGGAGGAGGCGGCTGTGCAAAGGCCAGGGGCCACGGAGCCCACCCGCATCGGTGCAGGTTGCATGCACCTTCTGGAGACTGTGTCATCCCGCATCTGCCTTCTTTTGTCACCTAATAAACACCTGGAGCGTGCCTACTGCACGGCTGTATTGCTCCTGGTGCTGGGAACGCGAACAAGGGGATAAAATGCTTACGCCTGGGGAAGTTGACATCTTAATACAAAGGGGAAATCAGAAATGAATGAGCGAATGACACTGTTACGGAGTGAGCAGGTTTAGGGAAGTGATGCAGGGTAAAAGGGGAGACTGGAAGGGGAACAGTAAGAGATGGGGTGGGGGGCAGGCAGAGAGGGCCTCACCTGGGCAGTGACCAGAGGAGGTGAGGGAGGGAGGCGCAGAGGGGGGGAGAGAAGGTTCCAGACAGAGGTGGCTGGACCTGTGGGCTTGTATCTAAGTGAGGTGGGAGCCAAGGGATCCTGGTGGTGCAGCTGTTAAGTGCTCGGCGGCTCTAACCAAAAGGTGAATGGGTAGAACCCGGCAGCTGCTCCACACGGCCAAGCTGTGGGAGTCTGCGTCCGCGAGGATTCCAGCTTTGGAAGCCCCCTAGAGAAGGTCTTCTTCGTCCTGAAGGGTTGCTAGGAGTCAGAACTGACTCAACAGCAACAAGTTTGGATTTGGGGGGTTTGCTGTGAGAGCCAGGGAAGGTTCTGAGCCCAGCAGGTGTGTGTCCTGACTTAGATGTTCACGGGCGCCCTCTGGCTGCAGTGAGGGGCAAGGGCAGGAGCCAGGGAGGAGGCGTCCTGGAGGGGGGGAGGAGGAGGAGGAGGAGAAGGAAAAGGAGGAGGAAGAGGAGGTGGGGGAAAAGGAGGGCCAGCTCTGATCTCATTTGAAGACCCAGCCAATTCAGTATAGGGAAGAGTCAATGACCGCACATCCGTGTGTTTGCTAACATAGGGGACACACACACACCCACACACACACACACACACCCCCACACCCGTACCTGGGCTCCACGCTGAGGATGCGGAATGCTGGGCTGGTCTCTGACAGCCGCTCCCGCTTTACTGGGCACTCCTTCTCCTGGGCAGCAGAGGTTGGGGGGGGTCAGGCAACACTGAGCCAGGAAGGTTTTTGGGGACCCATTCTTGGACCCTCTTCCCTCCACTCAGGCGGGCCTCACCCAGCAGCGCATGATGTCCCAGAGAGCAGAGGTGGGGGCGTCAGTCTTCACGGCGTTCTTACAGGCATGGGAGAGGGAGACCCTGAAGCCGGCATGGAGAAGGGCTGACCTGGAGAGGGAAGAGCTGCAGTGGGGCTGGGGCCAGGGCCCGGCTAGCCTGTGGGGATGGTGAGGCCGCGGGGCTCCCCGTGCCCATAGGACCCCTGCCCGTGCTAAGCACGTCCCAGGGGACGCCTTGGCATCCTTGGCATGACTGTGTTTCCTCTCCATGTGGCACAGGCTGGGCCTCACCGCAGCTGCAGCAGGCTGGGCGTACTGCAGCGGATGGTGCTGCTCAGCTGGTCCAGGGTGTAGTACAGGGGCGCGTCAGGGAGCTCCTGCAGGGGACAGGTGGGTGTGGGCTGGCCAGGCAGGGGCTGGGCTTGGACGGAGCCCCTGACAGCCCCGCGGCCCACCTCGGTGATGACACTCAGAACCCCACGGATCCGCTCGGAGGTGTGGAAGCGGCTGGGGTTGGCGCTCACAGCATCCAGGACTCGACCCACGAAGTCCAGATCGTGGATGGGATCTGCCCACATGGGGCCGCCGAGCTGTGGACACAGGGTCAGATGGACGGAGCTATCTATGCCTGGGAGTCCCCATGCCCATGTCCGTCTTCCCCTGCCTGGCCTCACCTGGTGCCTCTGCCCACAGTGTCGACACTCAGGGGCCACGGGGGGGCCACAGGCCGCAGAGAACTTGACCCTGCAGGGAGAGGGACAGTTAAGAGGATGTTAACCCCGAAGGACCCCTCTGCCTGCCTTCCTGGTCAACCTCGCTCACTGGTTCCCGGAGGTTCCTGATGCTCGGCCGAGGCGCTGAAGGTGGAAGGCCCCGCAGCCCACACACTGGAAGACCAGGGCCTGCTTGCTATGGGCAGAGGGGAGATGTTGAGTTTCAGGCTGAGCGCCTCAAGGCAGCCTGACTCCCCTGGGGCTCAGTTAGTCCCCCCAAGCCCTAGAGAAGAACCAGTCTTCTCATTCTCCCTAGGCAGGACAGTCCCCTCGCTGCCCCCAGGGTAGTATCATGTCCCTTCTTATCCTCCCAAGGCTGGACCATGTCCCTAGGGTAGGATGACATCGCTTCATCTACCCTGGGCGGGACTGTGTCTCTTCCCAGTGCCCCAGGGCAGGACGATGTCCATCCTTTTCCCCAGACAAGGATCTTGTTTTATTCCTCAATCTCTCCTGCCTGCCCTACCCCCCATCCCTCACCCCAGGCCAACCTGGCTGAGGCCTTAACCTTGGCCTGGCCAGTGAAGACGCGGACGAACACCCGCACGTAGAAGTCGGCACTGATGCTCAGCAAGGGCACCACGAAGCGCTGGTAGCAGTTGGCCCGGAGGTCGAGGCTGTGCAGAACGATCCTCAGAGCCTGGAGGCGTGAGCATGGGCACCGGGACGGCACATAGTGCAGGCTGGTCCCAGCCTGTCACATCCCCCAGCCTGTGTGCTGCGCCCCTCTCTGCTTTAGGGAGCTCATTGGCTAGACCCCAGCTGCCCGTCTCAGAGCCCTGCTGGACTTCAAGTGAGCAAAGAACACACAGGCCCTGAGCTGAGATTCTGTGGGTGTCAGCTTCCTGGACGGTGGAGTGGGCCGCGGGCAAGGACCCGCCAGGGCCTTCCCACCAGGAGCTGCTGAGACTCCAACAAGGGAAAGAGCGCCCCCTTCCGGGCAGGTCTGTACACAGCCTCTTACATCCTCACAGCAACCCCAATAACTGATGCCATCATCATACCCATTCTACAGCTATCACAACTGAGACCCAGACAGAAGTTATTTGCTTAATGACAAGTTCAGTAAAACCGAACTTTAAACTCAGATGAGAACTGAGATAAGAGAAAAGCTTCCTTCCAAACAAATGAGTCCTGAGAAGCTTTCACGTCCCTCACTAGGAAGAATTCAACCACCCACCCGACCCTGAGTGAAGCGAGTGCCCCACAGTGCCCGAGACGGTGGTCTATCTCCCTGAGCAACTCTGCTACTTAAAGAGGGGCTTGTCATTCACGTCCAGGCCCTGGCGGCCTGGAGGGGGCGGTGGCTCCAGGCTGTGGGCGGGCTCACCATCTCGTGGCAGGCCCGACTCTTGAGGGCCATGGCCCCGTACTTGCTGTAGCATGTCTCCCCGCTGTTTCCCGCCAGCACTGCCATGTCTGTGCAGGTCACACACAGCAGCCCTGAAAGGAGGGTGGGCTGGTGAGGCCCCTCCAGACATCCCAAGCCCTGCTCCACGTGGTCACAGCCCCGGCCTCACCTCCTTCACTCACAGCCTGCACTGCAGCGTCCAGGAAGGTGGAGGGGCTGCCATACGGGTCCAAGTCGATGACATCGAAGCGTTCTGACACCTTCTGGTGCTGGTACATCAGTATCCTGGGTGTGAGAGGGGCCAGGCCTTCAATGCAGGGCCCCAGCTCCCTCTTCCTTGATCAACTCAGATGGTGTGATGATTTGAGCCGAGACTCAAGTCCAGGCTTGGTATTTTACTAACTACAGGTCTTCCCTTCTCCAGCCTCTGTCTTAAGCAAAGTGGACAGAATGCAGGCCCAAGGCTGCCAGGCCTTCTAGCACCCACAGACTCTCCTATTGGGGTAAGCAGGGGACCCAACCGCACTCATAGCCATATCTCTAGCCTCTGCTGAACCACTTGGAATCCCTCGACACTATAATAACAGCAGCTAATGACTGCCTTTGTGTTGTGGTGCTGGAGAAGAGTATTAAATATACCATGGACTGCCAGGAGAACAGGTCTGTCCTGGGGAGAGTGAAACCAGGCTGCTCCTTGGAGGCAAGGATTCTGAGGTTTCATCTGACATACTTTGGGCATGTTGCAAGGAGAAACTAGTCCTTGGACAGGGACATCATGCTTGGAAGGGTGGAGGGACAGCAGAGGGGAGGAAAACCCTGGATGAGATGGGTTGACTCAGTGACTGGGTTAATGGGGGCAGGAGTGTCAGCAACAATGGGGTTGGCTCAGGATTGAGCAGGGCTCAGAGCTGCTGTACATAGGGTCACTATGAGTCACAAGTGACTTGATGGCACATAACAACAACAACATTGATTAGGGCAGACACCTCTCCAGTATTTCTAATCACTTATGTTTTGTTGTTAGGTGTCCTCTAGCTGAGTATAACTCATAGTGACCCTATGAATAACAGATCTGAACCCTGTCCTATATGTGCCATTCTCATCATTTCTGACACACTTGAGCCCATTGCTACAGTCACTGTGTCTGTCAATTCATCTTGGTGAGGGTTGTCTCTTCCCAAGGAATAGCCTCTACTAGCAACATGTTCCAAGTATGAGATGAAGCTTCACCATGCTTGCCTTCTGCTTGTACTTTACCCAAGACCTCATCTCTTCTTCTGACAGTCCATGGGATTTTCAGTCCTCTTCTCCAGCACAATTCCAAGGCATAAATTCTTCTGTCATCCTTATTCATTGTCCAGCTTTCAGATGCGTAGCAAGTGAATGAAAAGATCAGGGTCGAAATCAGATACATCTTAGTGTTCAAACTGACAACACTGCTCCTCAGTGAGTTTCAAGAGGTCCTTTATGGCAGACTTGCCCAGTGTAATACGTCTCCCAATTTTCTGACTGCCAGGATCAAGAGTGCTAACTGTTGATCCAAGCAAAATGAAGTAACTGGCAAGCTCAATCCTTTCTCCATCTATCATGACACTGTCTGTTGGCCCCATGATGAGGATCTTCGTTTTCTTGATATTGAGAAGTAATCCATACTGAAGGCTGTAGTTCTTGACCTTCTGCAACAAGTGTCTCAAGTCCTCCTCATTTTCAGCAAGCAAGGTTGTATTATCTGCACAATGCAGGTTATTGATGAGTCAGACATTTATTTATTAATGTATGAAATGGTGCAACCATTCCATTTTTCAAGCAGCTCTATGAATTAGGGGCCACTGTGGTTCCCTCTTCTACCTTCTCAATGGAGCCAGCCATGATCGTGTCACTTAAAATTACAAGTCTTGGAGAGCTCTGGTGACCTAGTGGCAAGAAGCTGCACTGCAATCCCAGAGGTGCGCAGTTCAAATCCACCAGATGTTCTGCTGGAGGAGGGGCAATGTCCTCCTGTACCAATGAGATCCGATTTGATGGTACACACACACAAAATAATAAAATAATTTAAAAATTACCACTGTCCTTTTCACCATATGTTGTTGTTGACTGCCTTACAGTCAAGTACGACTTACAGTGACCTTATGAACAAAAGGCTTGACGCCCCTCTGTAACTACTGACATTTATCAAAGTTCATAGAGTTGCCGGAGGCATGTTATTTAGGAAGTGGATGCCACTCCTGCTTATATATTCCACTGTACAACATTTACTTATTTGTCACTTTTTAAAAAAAATTTTTTTTTTGTGCATCTACCATCAAATCAAATCTGACTGGTAAAGGAGGAAATTGTCCCTCCTTCTCCAGCAGAACATCTGGTGGATTCGAACTGCGCACCTCTGGGATTGCAGTGCAGCTTCTTGCCACTAGGTCACCAAAGCTCCCCTATTTGTCACTTTTTTAAATTATCCTTTGCGTTTCTAAGTGGAATTCTTTTGGGAGCAGAATACTTGTTCCATAGGGTCTGGCAGTTATACTTCACGGTTGGTAGCCACGTATGTTCTCTAGTGCATCTTTTCCTTTTTTTTTAGGACTTAAGCAATCTTAGATTGAAGGCCATACAAAACCCAGCAGCAGGCCCCCAGACTGCAGTTTGCCAATCCCTACCTTATAATGCAAACTGCATCAGGTTAGAGATTTTGTTGTGTTTGCCGATGCATTCTGGCACTGAGAATGGCAGGTACATACCCTGATCATGCTAGCAACACTAGTTTCACATGAGTAGTAAAAGAATTACAAGTCTCAAAAGAGAAATTATAATAGTTACTTGTCTCTAGTAGAAAGGTAGAGCCATATGAGACTCTTCTATCATGTCGTCATCATGTTGTTATGTGCTGCTGAGTCGCCTGTGACTCATAGAGACCCTATGTGCAACAGCTCTGAAGCCTGCCCTGTCCTGGGCCAGTCTCACTGACTCTGACACACCTACCCCCATTGCCTCAGTTACTGTATCAATCCATCTCATCCGGAGTCTTCCTTCCAAAGCGCTGTAAAATTATTTCCCTAATTTTACAGAGTAAAAACTGAGGCTCAGAGAGGCTAAGTCACTTGTCTAAGGTCCCACAGCAAGAAAATCACAAGGCCAGGAAGTGAGACCAGAGAGCTTGGATCTAGACTTCACTTCCTAGACTGAGGGATCTGCTGTCTCATACCTACCGGGCATCTGCCTGGCTGGGCTGTACCAGGTGGGCCACATCGTTGAGCTCGATGTTGCGGCGTATGAGGTCCACAGCCTTTGAGGAGGCATCGTTGGCAACCACAGATCGCAGACCAGGTATCTCTTGAGCAAACCGAATGGAACGCAGCCCGGAGGCTGCCAGGCCTTCCAGCACACGCAAGCCCTCCTGTTGGGGTAAGCAGGGAACCCCACTCACATCCATGCCTCTATCCTCTAATGAGGTCTTAAGAGGCACCCCCTCCATTGCCTTCATCTCTCCCACCTATCTCTTCTGTCATCCACTGGGACTCCATGGTTCTTACTCCCTATACTCAGACCTCACCTGACAGATTTCCCTCACAGCAACCATTCGAGGCTGGTCTCTTGGGGTCAGGTTTTTCGCCTCTTTCAGTTCATCTTTGTCCTCCTCTTGCTCTGACAAGTCCACAACCACCTTTTGCATGTCCTTCTCACCAGGCACCTTAACTGCAGCCACACAGAGGCATGACTCAGATGGTATCAAAGTTTCCTCTGAAACATCTCCCCTTACTATTCAGAATACGGTAGAATCAAAGAGGGAGTGCATTCCCAAACTCCCTAGAGAAAGTCAAAGGGGCAGAGCCCAGGGCCGGGGGTGGGGCGATGCTGTGGTGAGTCTGGAAGAGCCTTTTATGATCCCCGCCCACCAAGAACTTGGACTTCCACTCACTCTGGATTCCTTTGGTCTGAAGCTGAATGCGAGCAAACTCTGTGATCACAGCACATCTGATAGGAGAGGGAAAATCAGTTCCCACCCCTTCTACTTCACTGACCCACTGCCTCTTTCCCTCGGCCAGGCTCACCCCGATCCCTGCTCACGTCAAGTCTCGGTTGAACTCTTGCACCGGATTGTAGAAGACTTCATTAGCACTGGGGAAGGCAATCTTGGCAGCCCCTTCCGCAACTATTGCCTCCTGGGCCTCAGAGGGACGCTCTTCTCCGCAGGTCTCGGTGCCATTCTCCATCACGGCCGGATTAGGCGGCTTTTGAGGTTGCCCCTCCACAAACCGGCTTCTACAGAAACTGCGGGAGGAGCGAAGGGTGAGGCTTAGCCACAGACGGATCCTCACGCCGGACATGCAAGGACGCCGCTCTCCAACCCTGAATGGAGGGTAAAAGACTGGGGGACAGAGAGGGTTACGTTTGAGTCTGGGGTGGCTTACACACCTAGAAAGGGGAAGGTGAGAAGACCCTGTGGCCTCGGAACGCTAACATCTCCCTCCTCTTCCAAGGACCAGCTGAAAGCCCCCGTGGAGCAGACCTGTCCGTGGTCCTGATACCTCCCTATTCCACCCAAGCCCTCCTTACCTTTCCTTGGGAAACCAAAAACGAAATCTGTAAGGGTGCACGTTTCCTAGACTAGAACCTGGGGGCCGCCATGTTAGCACCGTAGGGAGGTGCGTCACATGACCGTGAGCAGCCAATCAGTGATTCTAGGTACGGCAAACAGCCAGGGTCAAAATGCATGGTGGGAATGAAGCTCTCCAAATGTGTGATGCAAGTGGGCTTAATTACAGCGGATTCCTTGAGCGGGAAACATGTCAGCAACTCCATTTCACAAATGAGGAGGTTGAGGCTCAGAAAAAGGGCGGTAAGCGGAAAAACTCAATACCTATTGTTTACTTGATGTCAGATGCGGTGTACACGTTATTTCAGAGCACCTTCCAGTGCTCCAGGGGTAACGGCCACTGCAATACACTTAACTGAACTTGAACCCTAGTCATGCCACATCCTCTGGGCAATTAACTTAAACCCTCTGGGCCTTACTTTCTTTACAATAAAGAGCTTAATTAATTTCCAAGATCAAGCACAGATTAAACGACCGAATGCTTGGAAAGTGTGCAGCAATGCTAAATGATGCGGAAGGTAAGGAAACATTGGCTGGCAACCAGGGTTCCAGTCCCTGTTGTTGCTGGCTACTTGTTTTTAACCTGCTCGGTACTTCCGTTTCTCCATTTGCAAAATGGGCAGAACTTTTAAAACATTCATCATTGAGTTATGGTGATACATTAACGAGTTGAGTGCAAACAAAATGAGCAGAACGAAACTTGAATAGCATATACATTAGGGTTGGCTTTTAATGTCTTGTCTGGATCCTAAGCTTGAAACTAGATAGCCATCACCACTTTCTTGTATGATCTTGGCAGATAACTTCAGCTCTCGTCTTCACTAAGAAGAGAGTGCGTGCGTGTATTTGTGTGCCGAAATATCTGAAAATATTTTTGTGACGTTTGTGCAAGGTTCCCATAAAGAGCCCAGGACAGTGTCTGTTTCAATAAACAGCCATCGATTGTTTTTGTTTTACAGAAAACCGAGATTTGGAATTAAGCAACTTGCCCCAGGTCGTGGGATTGGGAAGTGGCGAGTCTGGGGTTCAAATACTGAAGCAGGCGAGGTATAGGAGGCGACCCTGAGGGTAGAAGGGGCGCGCTCGGCGCTCGGCTGGCCGTGCCTGGGGGGGCGGAACCCGGGGGCGGTGAGCAGGCGGGGCCTCGGCCGCTCCTCCTCGGCCCGGCGGCGGCTGCG
>NW_006400046.1:2179857-2220900 GCF_000299155.1 Elephantulus edwardii | reverse complement strand
GGGAGCCCCCGGAACGTGGCCACGGCGCAGGTGAGGGGAGGCCACCTGGGGCCCCGGGGGCGACCGGAGGGCGTCCGAAAGGCTGAGGGCACAGGGCTTGGAGGGGCCTCCCCTGGAGGAGGAGGAGGAGCTGGACCTGCAGCCTTCTCCGTGTCCCTAAGTGCGGAGCGGGCCTGGCCACCACGGGCGGCCTTGAGTGTCCAGCCTTGGCGGGGCTTCGGGGCCCGGGGGCGGCAGGATCTGACCCGGATCCTCCCACTCCCGGCCAGTGGGGCAGGCGAGGCCGGGATGGGGCAGGTGCCGGGAAGAATTTGGAGGTCCAGGGGTGGAGAAGTGGGGGGCGGGGAGGGGGCGAGCACTCGGGCCCTGTGCTGGCCGAGCGGGGGCAGAGGCGAGGCCGGGGAGGCCGGAGGGAAACGGCCAAGGGGGGTGGGGGGCCTGGGGCGGGGCGGGGCCGGCCTTTGCAGGTACGGTGGAGGCGCTGAAGCGGTGGGTGGGTCAAGTTACAGGTTGGGGGCGGTGGAGCAGCCCAGGAAGTGGGGCAGGGTGGGTGTGGGCGGAGTTAGTGCGGGTGGGGGTGGTTAGGAGCGCCCAGCGATGTTTGCAGGGGTCGCATGAGGTCAGGACTCAGAGCGGTGGGGCCCAGGCTTAGATCTGGGGGAGTCCAGGTAAGGAGAAGGGGGGGCCCCTCAGGAGTGGAGGAGAAGCAGTGACTTTTGGGGGGCCAGGCAGCTGATGGCAGTGTGGGGGCCGGGGCTGGAGGGGACAGTGCGATCAGAAGGGCGCATGCCAAGGTGTGGTCAGTGACGGGGTGTTATACTCGAAGCCAAACCTGGGGAGGGCTCGTCTTAACCAAATCCCATCCCTCAAGCCTCTGGGTGCCTAGCCTGGCTCTCGGGCAAGCCCCTACTGGCTTTTCCCAGGCATTGGCCGGCCAGATGGGTGTTTGTGTGGGCAGCTCGGAGAAACAGCCTGGAACACCTAGCTCAGGCATCTTGTTTACCTCTGGAGTGGCCATCGCCCACCCCTGCCCATATATGTGCAGGGAGACGGCCAAGCAGGCATCACCTGGACATTTTAGGGTCCTGGATTCTTTTCCCCACTTTGGGTAACAAGACTTTGAAGCTCAAGTTTAGGGAAGGGGATCTAGCACCCTCTTTTGTGGTTACTATCTTACCCAGATCCCTGAGCTCTTAAGGGGTCTCCTGCCCCATAGGTGAATCTGAAAGCTGAGCATAGGAGGCTCTATCTAGGAGCCTTCTGGTGAGCTGAAGGCAGATGAGAGAGCAGGGTACCGCCACACCAGCTCCAACCTCTTGGGGGCTGCCCAGTGCTGGATCGCTGCTCTGGGGTGCTCATCCTGGGCTGAATCTGCTCGTCCCTTGGGTGACCTCACCAATTGCTCACCACCAGCTGAGCTCAGGCCTTCTCTATGGGACGGATGAGGAAGCAGGGACTCAGAACGTGGTGTGGCATGGCTTGCCCCAAGTCACATGGCTAGCCCGGGCAGAGCTGATAGAACTTAAACCTAAACCCGGATCTTCCCCTGAGCTCTCCTCACTATCCCCAAGTTGGCCTTTAGAATTGCTTGGAAGAACCTTCCCCCAGGTCCCCAAGAGGGGTTAAGGGATCATGGATAACAGCTGTGGGAGGGCATTTATGAAAATGAGGCTTGATTCCACCTGGTTGGGCCAGGCTGACTTGTACCTCCTTTGGTCTCCCCCTTAGACTACCCAATTTAGTTTCCCTCCTGTCTGGTTTAATTGCAAGGCTGTTACTAGGGTGTCCTCAGAAAGTTGATTTGGGCTCCTAGGCACCCTGAGGCAGGGTTCACATTCTGACCGTAGTAGTATCAGTCAGATCTGGGTTTAATGATGGGTTACCTAATTCCTCCCAGTTCCCCCAAAAGGCCCCAGCACCCAGATCAGCCCTCCCCTCCTCCCTTCTCTGGCTGTAGGGGGAGGGGTAGGCACTCAGCCCGCATCCTCCAAAGAGACCTTCTTCTCTGCCTGGTTGGACCGAACTTCTTGCTGGGGCTGCTTGGTACAGACCAGAGCCTCATCCAGCTCTCTGCTCAGGAGTGAGACTGGAGTAGGATCTTGTAACACCTCTGAAATACAGTATCAGTAGGAGCCTCAGCAGCATGAGACTAGAGCTTGAAGTCGAGCAGCAGCAGAGAAATGGGCTGGCTGAACAGGGCCTAGGCCTGGGCACCCAAGACATAGGTCTGAGCCAGTGTAGGTCTGAGCCAGTGTCCGGAGCTGCAGGAGTGATAGGATAGATGAGCGGATGCCACTGCAAGTGAAGCACTATTTTATTCACAACTGGTGTCAGTTTCCTGCTCAACTTATTCTCAAGTAATTCTCTTGTGAAGGTGATCAACATTAGACAATTAAGATCCTTTAACGATATTCTGACTTTTGTGAAGGAAATGGAGCTGGGTGGAAGGAGAGTGAATGACTTAGGGGTGGGGTGGAGCATTTTTAAGTGGTTTGGCTGGAGGAGAGCTTTGAGCTGAGGTCTGAATAACAATAAGAAATCTGACTTTGGGAGTAGGGCTGGGAGGCCTACTCCCTGCCCAAAAGGTGACACTTAATAGATGCCAGACTTGCTAATTGCTGTATGCATCCAGAGTGAAAGATGATCACTTTGTAGAGAAAGCAGAGACCCTCGTCCATTCACAGTAAAGAATCATCCTGTCCCGCGGTCTCCTTGGGCCTCCCCATCGCCTCCCGAGTAAAGCTCAAATCCCTTGGCCTGAATCAGAGGTGTTTTAAAACCTGTCCTCAAGCCTAGGCAGAGGGACCTGCACAGGTTCTCACACAGAGCTGTGAGGAGATCAGGGGTTTTTTTTGTCAGTCACACAGGACCCATTGTGTGAGTTGGCCTGGACCTGGGGATTGGGGAGGAGGGAGTTGTGAGGTTGGCATAGAGAGCACTTTGCCGCTGATTTACCATTGTCATTGCCACAGAGCCTGCTAGGCCCGCCTGAGGCCTGCTTCAGGTGAAAGGATAGTGAGCTAGGCCTGGGGCCCAGGACTGAAAGCACAGGGGCTGCACTCCTGCTGTCACATTTCTCTCTCCTAGGCCATCTTTGCTCCACATCCTCCTTGTCTCCCTTCTAGGGTTCCAGGCTGCTCTTAGTGCTATTGCATTTTATTTTATTTTCAGTCAATATTCATTTGAGCATCTTCTCTCCCCCATCCACCCCAAAGAGCTAGATCCCTGCCTGCTGTGGGCATCATTTAACATGTAAGGAAACTGAGGCACATAGTAGTCCTTCCCTCTAGAAGGTCACTGCCTCATTCCTCAGGTCCTCTGAGCCTGCTGCCCTATGCTCCAGGTCAGGCCCAGGCCAACCCCCTGGTGATCCTTACCCAGTACTTCCACACTGTGGGGCGGTACGTGCTGGTGCAGGAGATGGGCAGAGATTCCGCTGAGGTGATTGTTGTCTCTTTGACTCTCTCATCTGGGTGTCACGTGCTGTCTCCCTGTGAAAGTCTCAAGGCCATGGAGGCCCAGAGTCCTCTGTGTGTGGAGGGCCTTGGACAGAGTCAGCTGTCAGGAATGAGACAGAAGCCAGGTAAAGGTCAGAAAATATAACATGAAGAGGGTAAAATTCTTTGGTCTGCTGACCTTCTCAGCCTCCAGTTCCTGGAGCAGGGGACTTGACTGTGAGCTTCAGTTACCTCACAGATAAGTGCTCTCTCCCCTTAGGGAATTGTGGGCAATGTTTGTAGACATTTTTTGTTGTTCCAACTTGGGTAGGAAGGGTGTCCTTTGCAGGTCACAGCCAGGTATTCTGGCCCACATCCTGTATGCGCAGGTTCACCACCCGGCAGAGTGGGCCAACCTGGTGTCCCGCAGTGCTCCCAGCAGGAGCCCACTGTGCTGTCCTGGGGATGATTGAGATCAGAAGATGCTAGTGAGTCCTGCCCCTCAGTCGTCTGGAGCTGCAGGGGCCGGCTGGCGATTTCTCCTCTTGGGGGGCTCAGTGGTGGTGGGAGTGGACAGAAGGGGATGCACTTCGCACAGAGGCTGTGATAGTGCTGAGGTGAGCATGTTGTTTTGTACCATCTAGTCACTTGTGACTCACAGTGATCCTACGTACAACGTCTCTGAACCCTGCTCTGTCCTGAGCCAACCTTACTGTCCCTGACAACACCTACTCCCATTACCCCATCACTGAGTCAACCCATCTCATCCAGGGTCTTCCTCTCTTGTTTCATGTTTAGTTCTTGAAACAAGCGTGGAGAAGTTGATAGATTGGAACTGCTTACCTTCGAGTTGGCAATGTATCTCCTTACCACTCAGCCATCGGTGTATGCTGCTAGAGAGAAAATGTTTTCTGGGTGTATAGAAAGGAGCGCAGTTCTAGGGGGAGTGATTGGGAAAGGTTGAGGACCTTGCAAAATAGGTTCAGG
Organism: Elephantulus edwardii; assembly: GCF_000299155.1. Lineage (NCBI taxonomy): Eukaryota > Metazoa > Chordata > Mammalia > Macroscelidea > Macroscelididae > Elephantulus > Elephantulus edwardii. Next base: position 2,216,476 of record NW_006400046.1, on the reverse strand, counting down.
CTACTTATTTTGACGACTCCTCTTCAACAGACTGCTTCCATAGTGACTCCCTCAATCTCCAGTCTCTGTGTGACCATCACCTCAGGGCCTTTGCACATGCCCGCCACATCTTGCCCTTTGAATGCAACCTTGTCACATGTCGGGTGAAATGGGTTTGAACTGATGGGATTGGTGGGGGGGGGGCAAGTTACAGTGCTGCTGGCTTTGGGGGAGGGGAAGATGCTGCAGGCAGCAAAGGCCAGATGGGCAGGACTGAGAGGAGCGAGTGGGAGGACAGGAGGGGGAGGCAGCAGGTGTAGACTGTTCATTCTTGGAGTTGGTGGTGGGAGGAGGAAGATCTTGAGAAGAGCTGAGGGAGTGCTGGGGGGGGGGGTGCCCAGGCAAGCGGCAGACCCCTTTCTTAGAGGATGACATGGCAAAGGCATTGTCCGGAACTGGGTGTCAGTCCTGATCTGGCTTGTCTCAGCACCAGTTCTCCCATTTGTGAAATGAGGCTAATCACAGCTCAGCCCAGCCTAACCCTGCACTGCTGCTGTGAGGAGCCTGGAGACCTGTGAGCCCAGGAGCCACGTGGCCTGGCCTAACAGTCTTCAGAGAATGGCTTTGCCAGGACTGCTGGGAGAAATACATGGGGAAGGCCTGTCTGCGCCTTGCTATTGTAGATACTGCGTGAACATGCTGATGTTACTGAACTACTCACCTGCTATGGTTTTAGAAAAGAAAACAACTTTGATGTGCATACGCTTCAGAAAAAGTTGAGTCTCCCGGTCAGACCTTGTGGCCATAGAGAAGTCAGACTTTTTTTTTTTTTTCCCTGTAGCGAGAATTTCTCAAGCTTTCTTTAAATTTGGCCTCTCCAAAGGGTCAGAGTGACGCTGCAACAGGCAGGCTCCCCAACATTCTGGGGATCCCCGACTTGCCCCTCCCTGGTGTCCCTCAGCCCCTTTTGTCTTACACTTGGGCTTGATTGTTTCCTTCACTGGTTTGCATGTGAACAGACATCACACAGCTTCCCGAAAGAGGCAGCCAGAAGCCAGACACAACCTCACTGGGTGCAAACCTTTTACCCACCCACCCCAGCCTCTGCTGGTGGGTGAATTCTAAGGTCTCCTCCCTAAGAGACTGTTTCACTCCAGGAATTGCCCTGGCTGTCCTCCCCCACAGACGGCTGCTCCCTGAAGTGCTTCCGTTTTGAACAAAGTTGGAAGCTTTAACTTCCAATGCAGAGTTTGGCCACATTCAGCCCTGAGTGGGACCCTGGTGCTGGCCCCCACCCACAGCAGGGCTGGCACCCCTGACTGAGCATAACTGTTGATTCCAAGGCCCACTCCTGCTTTAGTAATACTTACATGGGAAAAGAGAAGTGAGAGCCTTGGAAATAATGGCTTTATTGTCTAAATCATTCTTCATTCAATGCACAAACGGTTATTGGATCCTGTGTACCTGAGACCCAGCAATGTACAAAACAAGGGAAGGAGTCGGGGGAAGACAACGTTTGTTACCAGTTGCTGGGGCAACTGCCATGTATGTCAGAGTAGAATATAGAATTCTTTTTTAAAGAATAATTCTGTTGTGTTTCAAGTGAAAGTTTACGTAACAACTTAGTTTTCACTCAACTGTTGGTACACAGTGTTTTGTGACATTAATGTAATTGTGATGTCAGATTCTACCCAGTGGTTCTTGTTTCCATTAATCTAGCCTGCTCATTCCTGCCTTCCAAGCGTTATCCCTGGATCAGTGCTATCCTGGGGAACTTGTCAATACCAGTCAGCCTTGGTCTTGAGTGCTCTAAGGAGTGAGTACCATGCTGGGTTATTGTTCGCCTTACAGGGCTGACTGTGGTTGAGCTGGAAGTTGGGCCACTTTGAGTGGTCCTTTGGCCTGATGGTCTCAATGCATTTTTGCTTGTCTTCCCTCTTGTTTGCTCTGGGCAGGGAGAGAGACCGACCAATAGTTGTATCTAGACCCTAGTTGCTACTTGCCCAAGTAGGTAGAGCAGTGTCTCTGTAGATTCTGTTATGCCAGTTGACCCTAGTGTTTGCAGACTGTGGTGCCAAGGCCCTCAGACCAGCCACTCTTCCCTCAGGGTGTTTGTTTATGATTAAGATGTTCACATAACCTTGCCCTTGTTGGTGCTACTATGTATATGGATGTTGTTGTTATGGGCCGTCAAGTCGCTTGCAACTCATAGTGACCCTGTGTACAACAGCCCTAAACTCTGCTCTGTCCTGTGCCAATCACACTGTCTCTGATACTCCCATCCCCATTTCCCCAGTCACTGAATCAATCCACCTCATAGAGGGTCTTCCCCTCCTGCGCTGTCCCTCCTCCCTCCCAAGCATGACATCCTTCTCCAAGGACCAGTCTCTCCTTATAACATGTCCAAAGTATGGTAGACGGAACCTCAGAATCCTTGCCTCCAAGGAGCCTCCTGGTTTGACCTTTTCCAGGATGAATCTGTTTTCCTAGCAGTCTGTGGTACTCTCAATAATCTTCTCCAGCACCACAGGTCAAAGGCATCAATTCTCCTTCTATCATCCTTAGTCCAACTCTGATGCGTAACAAGAGATTGCAAAGACCATGGCCTGTGTCAGATGCACCTTAGTCTCCAGAGAGACACCATTGCTCTTAAGTACTTTGGAGAGGTCCCTAACAGCAGACTTTCCCATGGCAATGCGCCTGTCTACTGGTGCCAAGAATGTTGACTGTGGAGCCCAGCAAACTGAATCTGTGAACAGTCAATCTCTTCGCCATCCATCCTGATTCTACCAATTGGTTCAGTGGTGAGAATCTTTGTCTTCTTGACATTTAGCCTCAGTCTGTACTGAAGGCTGAAGTCCTTGACCCTCTGCAGCAAGCACTTCAGGTCCTCCTCAGTTTCAGCAAGCAGGGTTGTGTCATCTGCATAACACAGATTGTTGATAGATCTTCCACCAGTCTATATGGATAGCCTTTCTAAAAAAATAACACACACACACAAAACACTCTCATTGCTGCCAACTAATAGCTAAACCTCCAGAGGTTGTAAATCTCATAGGACATCATCTGTCTTTGTCCTACAGAGCAGCTGGTGGGTTCAAACTGCTCACCTTGGGACTGACAATGCGACTCCCTACTTAGTAGGCCATAAAGAATGGAGAAGTAGAAGTCTCTGCCAAACCTGTTTGTGGTTGTGGTCCCTTTCACCTGCCTTGTCTTTCACCTTTCATCTGTCTTGTCTGCCTGTTTGTATGTATATCTGCTTTTAGATTAATGTTTTTTACTAGTAATGCAGTATTGAGTGTATGATAATGTTTCTCATTGTTCACTATCTCCTGTGCACTTCTCTCTTCCTTTGCTTGAGTGATACTGTGTTGATCATCCCTTTACTGTGTATTGTCTTTCCCTTAACCCATCTTAATACATACCTGTTATCAGTGTACCTATTTTTGTTTTGGTTCCCCCCTCCCCCCCCTTCCTCCTCTCTCTTGAAATGTAGGCTTTTCAGTGGCTGCTTTTTTGAAAGTGGATTTCCAGGTTTTTCGTTCAGTGTACCTCAGCTTGGTTTGAACCTCTGATCTTTGGGTAGGCAAATCACCCAGGTCCTTCATCTTTTTGGCTAGATAGTGATTAGTTACACAAGTCAGGAATAGTTGATTTCTGGGGGGCTGTATAAAAAAATGAACGAATGGGAGAGTGGAATCAGACCTCAGGCAGAGCAGCAAACCCCCAGACTCTTGGTGGTTACATCTTACAGAAAAATTGATACAAGTTACAGTGTTGAAGTTCTCTTTGCATTCAGTTGCTGAAGGGGATGTTCATACATTCTACTTCACAGCACAGGGAAAAGAATCTTCAAAGCTTAGAGGAAGGGGCTTGGTCTGTGGGAGTTTGAGCTGTGCCATCTTGGAAGAACTTTGCAGGCGGAAGGACCTGTGAGGAGGAATGAGAGGAGTTCCCACAACACCATAAGGATCTGTAAGACCCTGGGGGTGATAGCCAGCAAGGTGGTGTAAGGAGGTTTGGGGAGAGTTGAGGGGACTTTGAAGGATCTTCCAGAGATTAGAAGCCATGACCAGGTTTGGGGATGGTGAGGGGCTCACTTTGGAATATGTTGAGTTGGGACCACTATTAAATACCCAGTGGAGATGCCTGGGGATATGAATCTGGTACAGGTGGCATGGTGGATGATAAGCAGGTCTTTTGAGCCCTAAGGAATGAGATGATCTGAAAGTCAGCACAGAGAAGTGGACCAAGGCCTGAGCTGCCTCCAGCCTCCTTTCACTTTGTGGAGGGTCCCCTCAGGGCCTCATTAGTTTCTCCCCACCCCAATCTGGGGACCTACCCCTGTGGCCCCTGTCAAGGTCAGATGCCCCCATTTGGGCTCTTGTCACTTCAGACCACTGTGGCATACAGCATGTGCTTTGAGGGGTCGAGGCAGATCCCTGCTGGCCTGTGAGCTCCCAAGAAGGACTGGTGTGGAGCAGCTGCCCTGTGCTCTCAGGTACTTCCTGCCACAGGCACACTTGGTAAATATTTGTCAAGTAACTGTTGGGAGGTCATGGAAACAGCACATCAGAGGCCAGGCCTAGAGATCCTGGAGTGTCCTCCTGCCGGGGACCTGGGGCTCCCTTCTTCCTGCTATGGGACCCTTGACATGGAGAGAAATGATTCAGTGTGGTTTTCTGCCCTTGAGGAGTTTATCATTAAATACACAATTTTAAATATGACTTAATATTTCTAGAGGTAAGCCTGTGGGCACTGGGAAGGTTTCTGGGAGTGGGAGGGTGCTCCAAGGAGGACTCGTAGCTCAGGTGGAGCCCTCAGCCCCCAAACTTGTATCACAGCCCACCCCTAAAGCAGTCTAAGGAGAAGCAGAGCCCATGGTCAGGGCTTTGCCAGGCCCTGTGTGTCACAGAAAGGCTGGTCTCCCAAAGCCCCTACAGCTGGTCACACGCACACATACATGCATACATACATACACACATTGCCTCATCACCACCCCTCTTCCCACCAGACTCCTTTCTTCCTGTAGATGCTGACCAGTGGGGGTCAGGGAACATGGGTTGGATCAGCATCACTCCCCAGGGATGGCGCCAGAGAGTTCCTCTCCTCTGTTAGTATTTAGTGTCCCCAAGAAGCTAATTGAAAAGCTCAAGCCCTGGGGTTCTGGGCTTGGAAGTTTAGGGTTCATGGGGGATGGCAAGGTTCTGACTTTGGGAGGGGCCTGGAACAGGTGAGTATGGGCTTTGGTTTCCTATGTCTAAAGTGGGGCAGTCACCAGGCCTCCCTGTGGGTTTGAATGTGTGCCCAGGCAGCGTGCCCCACACACCAGCCGAGTCAGCGGGTCACCTCAGAAGCCCTCTCCACACTGTACTCTTCCCTTAAGCTGCCATGTTCCAAGCACAAGGCGTTTTTCCTTGCCTGCAGGCTTTGTGCGTTCCCTAAACCACCTGTGCTATTTTCTCTGACACATGTAAAAATATATTTATTAAGCACTCCCTCTATTCTGAGCAGCTCATCACGAACAAAAGCCTGTCTTGTGGTGCTGACAGGCTTCTTGTAGGAATAGCCGTGCAACTGTTCACAACCACCTGTCTTGCTCGGGGCTACAGGTGGCCACGTGAATCGGCTGGCTCTGGCTGTAGACACTGCCCACTCACTGCCCCACCTAGAATTGCTCCTTGTCTCATGCTCTCCATCCTAAAGCCTGGCATCAGCACTCCTCGGGTGTGCAGCAAGGGCCTGGGACTGCCCGGAGAGATGCCAGACCCGATCTCCATTATTCTGCACCCCCTACCCCCTCATCTCTCTGGGAGCCCCTTGAGAGTATGTGTGTTCACCTCTCATCCCTGCCGCCCCCTTCCCAGGTCCATCCTCCTGTCTTTCCCTACTATCTTTGCCTACCGTACTGCCTTGCAGCTGCACTGGCCTTGTTTGGACCCCAAAACCCCACCATCTCTCCTCTGCTTTGCCAGCATCCTCTCCTCTCAGGTCATCCACACCAAGGTCGGTCTCTCTGGGACACACCCCCTAACTGAAAGTAACACCTGGGTCTTCCCTCCTAAAACAGTAAAGCCCCAGCTGGGTGCATGCCAACTCGTTCATTACTCATCAATACCTTGCACAGAAAAAGGGGACAGACCATCAGTGTGAATGAGTCCCATTTTATAGATGAGTAAACTGAGGCACTAAGAGGTAAAGATGTGAAAAAGGAACACGTCTGAGAGGATCTGGAGGCCAGCTTCTCCCTTTACTGCCTTAACTTGGGCCCGGGCACTGGAGCAACTTAGGTAGGTGGATGGGCTGTCCTTTACCCTCGCCTGGGGGCTCAATTTCTCTTAACCTCTGTATAGACTGGTAGGCTTGCAAAGATGGTCCAAGAAGTCATACCTGTCTGATACCTGCTGTTCCTTGGGCTGGGTGCTGGAGGAGCAGGACCTGGGCTGCCATAGGCCCATCCAGTTGATTCTCTCACTGTTCACCACAGTACCTGGCATATAGTGGATCAGCCAGGACAGCTTCCGTGTGAAGATTGAGGCTGACCTCTAGACTCTTTCCAAGTTCAGAGCTGAGATTTGGAGCGCTAGGCCTCACAGGTAGATTCATACTGACCCAAAGCACATTTCTGAACCCATGATACAGCCCAGTGCCTGGCAAGAGGGAGCTCAGAATGGACTTGAGAAGCTCTAAGCCATTTGCAGACCTAGGGCTCCGCAGTCATGACGGCTGTTCCTCCCTGTGTCTTTGCACACACTGCCTCCTTTCTCTGCTTCCTCCTCCTCCTCTGTTGAGCCATCTCGAGTTTCCACTGGGTCCTTTTACTTAGGAAACCTTTACAAGTCCACCTTGCCCAGTCCAGATCACTGCCCCTGGTGCACCCTTTAGGATTGTTGGGGTGCGCATTTGTGGACTTCCCTTGTAGCCATAGTGTCCCTTCAGAGCTCTTTGTAAAGGCCCCAGAACATAAGCTTACATTGGAGAAGGCAATTGTTAGAGGCTCCAGTCACCTCCCCTGGGAGATCCCCCTCTCCCCAGTATGAAAGTGTACGGATGGCCCCTTGGACAAAGTGACGGGCAATTTTTGTTGTTTTGTTTAAATATTTTTTGTGTGTGCAACATCAAACGGGATCTGACTGATACAGGAGGATATTGTCCCTCCTCCAACAGAGCATCTGGTGGATTTGAACCACGCACCTCTGGGATTGTGGTGTAGCTTCTTGCCACAAAGGCTACCAGGGCTCCCTAGTGACAGGCAATTTTAAAAATTCCTATTTATTCCCCTCCAGCATTTTTAGATAAGTTTGCAAAAATTAAATGTGTGGGAAGATTCCACACATAGCATTTCTTTTTAAATATTATATCTTACACATCGACAATAGGTTCACCAGATTTCAAATTCAAAAGGCCTAAAGGGTGAATGTGACTAGTCTCCCTAGCAATACCCAGGTACAACTATTTTGCCGTGGTTTAAATCCACTGGCTGCTTTTCTGGAAAGGGATGACCATGCGGTTAAATGACCTGACAACCTGCCTGAGGGTCAGTTATGAGTTAGAGAACTCTGGTGACCTAGTGATTAGGGAGTTGGGCTGCCCACCCTATGAGGCCGTTTGAATCCATCAGCTGCTCTGTGGTAGAACAATGGTCATTCTCCTGGCTCCTGGTTTATAGCCTCTGGAAACCTGCTGGAGGGTCAGCTATGAAGTAGTTCTGACCAGACAACAATGTGAGTGAGTGAGAGAGAACATGTACTGTTGTGCATCCAAGGAGTCCTGCTGGTGTGGGAAATTAGAAGTTGGACTGCTTACCCAGAGGTCAGTGGTTTAAATCCACTAGCCACTCCACAGGAGAAAGGTGATTATCTCCAGTCAAGATGTACAGACTTGGAGGGTAACTGAGTTAGAATTGACTTGATGGCAGTGAACTTGGGAATATTTTGTTTGATATTATTGTTAAATGCCATTGTGTCACCTGCGACGCATAGCGATCCTATGTACAACAGCTCTGATGCCTACTCTGTCATCTGCACTGCCTCAGATACGCCTACCCCTATTGCCCCAGTTAATCCATTTCATCTGGGATCTTCCTCTTGCACTGTCCGTCCACCCTTCCAATCATGATGTCCTTCTCCAATGACTGGTCCCTCCTGGCCACGTGCCTAAAGTATGTGAGATAGAGTTTCAAAATCCTTTTCCTCCATGGAGAACTTGGCTTTACCCTCTCCAAGACAGACCTATTTGTTCTCCTGGCAGTCCATGTTAATGTTCAAGACTCTTTTCCAGCACAGCTCAAAGGTGTCAGTTCTTCTGTCATCCCTCCCTAGTCATTGTCCAGCTTTCTGATGCAAAGCAAATAATTACAAAGACCATGGCCTCAGTCAGGCACACCTTAGTCTCTAGACTGACATTGTTGCTTTTCAGTACTCTAGAGAGGTCCCTAAGAGCAGATTTTCCCATTGCAATTTGTTGATTGTCAAGCCAAGCAAGCTGTAATTTTTAACAACTTCAGTCTTTTCTTCATCATGGTGCTGCCAGTTGCCCCAGTGGTTACAATCTTTTGTCTTCTTGATGTTTAGCTTCAATCCATATTGAAGACTGCACCCAGCCTCCCAGATGATCTGTTCTTCATATAGACTGAAAAGGTATGGAGACAGGACACATCTCTGATGCACTCCTTTCCTGATTTTGAACCATGCAGTGTTTTCTTGCTCTGTTCTGAGGACTGCTTCCTGGTCTGAGTATTGGTTTCACATAAGCACAATCAAGTGTTCTGGGATTCCCATTCTCCTCAAGGTTAGCCACAATCTGTTGTGATCCACACAGTCAAATGCCTTTGCATAGTCAATGAAAGAGACATTCCTCTAGTACTCTGCTTTCTGCCAACATCCATCTTACATTGGCGATAGTATCTCTAGTGCTATGACCTCTTCTTCTAAACCCAAGTTCTATTTCTAGTAGTTCTCTGTCAGTCATTTTTGGATAGTCTTCAGCAGGATTTTGTTTGCATGTCATATTGTTTGATAATTTCCACACTCTCGGGTCACCTTTTTTTGGAATGGGCATAAATATGGTCTCTTCTAGTCAGTTGGCCAGGTAATTGTCTTCCAGATTTCTTGGCACAACCTGGTGAAGCGCGGCCAGGGCAGCATCTGTTTGTTGAAACATATCAGTTGGTATTGTATCATTTCCTGAGACCTTGTGTTTTGCTAATTCCTTCAGAGCAGTCTAACTTACTCCTTCATCACCATTGCCTCTTGTTCATATGTTGTTTCTTGAAATTCTTGTGTGCCAGCCAATTCTTTTTGGTACAGTGACTCTGTATACTTCTTCTGTCTTCTTCTAATGATTCTGGGATCATTCCATATTGGCAAGAGTGGTTGCTGTGGTGCTAAACACTGTGACACTGATGTGCCAAATGTGATAATGGTTACCCATGGTGGACAGTGTTTGGTGGAGCTTCCCGATTAAAACAAGCTTGGAAGCAGGAGTGGCATCCGCTTCCAAAATGGCTTGCCTTTGGAAGCTCCATAAACGGTGCTCAGGTCTTTTGTTCATAGGGTAGCTATGAGTTGTCTATGACTTTGTGACACTTAACAACAATAACAATAACAACAACATAGAGTTACATTGGCCTAGTGGACAGAAAGTTATGCTACCAAGCCCAAGGTGGGTGATTTTAATCTGTGGCCCTCAGACCTGGTTTAAATTGGATTTTTTTTTTTTGTCAAACATTCTTCTAAGTGGTACAGCACTGGTTTGTGCGTTGCTGTACAGAGGTAACTCGTGGTTGCTGTGATGCTAAACACTGTAACACTAATGTGCCAAATGTGATAATGGTTACCCACGGTGGACAGTGTTCAGTGGAGCTCCCCAATTAAAACAAGCTTGGAAGCAGGAGTGGCATCCACTTCTGAAATGGCTTGCCTTGGGAAACTATGAAGAGTGCTCAGGGTTGCTATGAGTCGCCTACAACTCAATGACACTTAACAACAACAACATTGCAACTCAAGGCTTGAATTTGTTCTTTTAGTTCTTTCAATTTAAGAAATGCCGAGCTAGTTTTGGCCCTTTTGATTTTCCTACTCCAGCTCCTTGCACATTTCCTTATACTTGATTTGTTTTCCCAAGCTGCTCTTTAAAATCTTCTGTTCATCCACAACAAATGAAACGGCAGCAGGTGATGATGGAGATGAAGTATTTGTTGAGGCAGAATCTGAAGGTGTTAGTTCAGAGGCAGGCCTAGAAATTGATAGCCAGCAACAAGAAGAACCTGTTCAGGCATCTGATGAATCGGATCTTCCTTCTACCAGCCAGGATCCTCCATCCAGCTCCTCTGTGAATACTAGTAGTAGTCAACCAAAGCCTTTCAGACGAGTAAGACTTCAGACAACATTGAGACAGAGTGTCCGTGGTCGTCACTTTAACAGACAGAGAGGAATGAGCCATACAATGGGAGGGAGAGGAGGACTAAATAGAGGAAATATTAATTAACTGTTCTAGAAACTCTCACTAATTGTGAATAAAGTTGTCCACTCTGTTTAGTGTTATTTTCAAGCTTAAGTCATTTTTTTGTTTAAATTGGTATGCTTCTATCAACATTCTTTATTAATAAAATATATTTCAGTGTCAAAAAAAAATCTTCTATTCAGCTCCTTCGTGATTTCTTCCTTTTTTTGGCTTCTCAGTGCCCTAGTGCAATATTCAGAGTCTCTTCTGACATCCATTTTGGTTTTTTCTTCTTCTGTCTTTATAATGACCTTTTGCATTCTTCGTGGATGATATTCTTGATATCCTCCCACAGCTCATCTGATCTTTCATTAGTATTCAAGTTCTCAAACCTGTTTTTGAGTTGGTTTTTAAATTCAAGTGGGATAGACTCAAGATGAAATTTTGATTCCTAAGGATTTTATTTGACCTTCTTTAGCTTTAATTTGAACAAGGCATATGGTCTGTTGCACAATCAGCACCTGGCTTAGTTTTCACTGCTAACATTGAACTTCCCTAACAATTCCTTCCACAGATTTAATCATTGTGATTCCTGTGCATACCATCAAGTGAAGTCCATGTGTATAGCCTGCATTTATGTTTCTTATAGAAATGAATTGCAGTGAATAAATCATCGATTCTATCATTCTGTCCCCAGCCTTCTTTCTGCCATCAAGTCCATATTTTCCGATAACTGATCCTTCTTGTCACAGCCAGAAAACATGGTTTCTTCCCTCTTTGGCCTTCACTGCTTCCACTCATCTGCTTTTTCTAAATGGATTGTTATTGTTGTTGTTGTTAACTGCCGTCGAGTCCTAGGCGACTCATAGCGACCCTATGAAGGAGAGTCCTCAACGCTTGGGTGCCTTTCATCCTCTCTCCAGGTTCATAGGGTTTCCGGAGGCAAGCTATTTATGGAAGTGGATGCCACTCCTCCTTCCAAGCTTGTTTTAATCAGGGAGCTCCACCCCACTCTCTGGATTACCTATTCTAAATATTTCATATGATTGGCTTCTTCCATTGAGCATGTCTGAGAGGGCTCTGTGTGTGTTGTAGCTGGTATGTAGCTTGTGCTTTTTTATGGCTGTGTAAAAAATGTTCTATCCATTTACCAGATAATGAAATTTTAGTTGTTTCTACTATTACTGTAATTAGTGCTGTGGATATTAATGTATAATTTGTATGTGGACATGTATTTTCACTTCTGTGTGTATATATATAGCAGTGAAATTGTTGGGTCATATGATTATTCTAATTGTAACTTTTTGAGGAACCATGAAACTTTTCAGCTCCAACAGCCTTGAAGGGTTCATTTCACATTCTCATATCTTTTCAACACTTGTTATTATCTGATCTTTTCATTGTAGTCATCCTAGGGAAGGTATATTTTGTTTTATATTAGATTTGCATTTTCCTCAGGACTGTAGATGGTCTTTTTTGTGTAATATCAGAGGTTTTTAATGATTCCTTTGAGGAGGCCTGGTAGCCCAATGTTTGAGTGCTTGACTGCTAACCTGAAAGAATTGGTTTGAACCTACTAGCCACTCCGTGGGAGAAAACTATGGCTTCCATAAAGACAACAGCTTTGGTTTAACCAACCAACCAACATATGGGGTAGTTAGTTTTACTCTGTCTGATAAGGTTGTGTAAAAGGAGGAGCAAAGGCAAGGGACAGCCATATCTAAGCTCTACTAATTCCACAAGGCAGAATTGCCCCTTCAACAGAATCCGCAACACAAAAGTCATTCCATCAGGGAGCTCTGGTGGCCTAGTGGTAAGGAGCTGCAACTAAGAGGCGCACGGTTCGAATCCACCAGATGCTCTGCCGGGGAAGGAGGGACAATCTCCTCCTGTACCAGTCAGATCTGATTTGATGGTACACTCACACAAAAATAGTAAAATAAAAATTAAAAAAAAAAAAGTCATTCCATCAACAATCCTACTGCTCAACTGGGCCCAAAATCTGTTGCAATAGCTACACAGACCTCACAGAAACATATTCACATTTATGAGTTTTATTAGGGTTGTTATTGTTGTGTACTCAGAGTCAGAACCGACCCATAGCTGACCCTCCAGCGGGTTTTCAGAGGCAGTTAATCACATGGGAAGAGACTGTCCATCCTTCTCCCAAGGAGCAGCTGGTGGCCACAAACTGAGGCTTTGGGATTACAGTGCAGCTTCTAATTCAGAGCTCCCTATTAAGGAGGTTAACAGGTTAAAATTTAAGTTGGCAAGAGGGTGAAGTGTCTGAAGCTTGCTTGCAGGCCCTCCAGCCTTCACCCTTGCAGGCTTTAGGCTAGTGTTACAAAGCTTTTAGTCCTGCCAGTTAAGACATCTCTCCCCTGTCCTCCAGCAAGCTGGGGTGAAGTTCTGAGGCAGCAGTCCTAGGTGAGCTCCGCCTCACGCCAAAGCTCTGGCTCCTGCTGCAGTGGCGGCTGCTGCTGCTCTCTTGTAGGCCCTGGTTGAAGAATCTCGGGCCCCAAAAGACACACATGCTGCACTTTCTGTTTCCTCTTTACTGGTAGTGAGCTTCCCAAATTGCTGCTGCTGAACCTCTTGATTTTAAACCTGGTGGAATGACAAAACTAGCCAGTCGCCTGCTGGATAGACTAACACATTCTATTTATATGCTCCTGCCCAGCCATGTGGCAAAGTCAAGGCACTGGCCTAGAAAAGCCATTTTGAACCATAGACCCCGAGATTGCAGATTATTATTAGTTGGGCCCAATGCACCAGCAAGAATTTGAGTATCCAGCACTTGGTGATTGAGGGCCATGTTCAGATGCAGCCATGAACAGTTAGAGGACTGTGTCCTCCTGGTATTTCCTGGCTGTGTCCCTCGGACCTTGTCCATGTGATGTCCTTACAATACCCCCAAACGTCTGCGCTTGAGTAGATTTCCAATCATAACAACCTCCATCAGGTTTCCAAGGCTGCAGATCTTTATGGGAGGAACTTCCCATTTTTCTTCTGCAGAGCAGAGCAGCTGGGGGATTCAAACCGCCAACCTTTCAGTTAGGAAAGTATATCACCAGGACTTCTTGATACTATAGTTCATGATCTTACTTTACCCTCGCTGTCATTCTGCTGTCACCCCCTGACTGTTCAGGCAGGTAGGTCTCAGTGTGCCTGGCCCTCCCACCTGCAGAGCACAGCCTGATGGCTGACCTTACTAGTAACAGGTGGTCGGATACTGTTGAGTCAGGTCCCACTCACAGCAACCCCATGAACACCCAGTAGTGTAGAACTAAGCTCTGTAAGCATTGGCCGTGGCTGGGTAGTTTCATTGTTTTAAACATCAAGCCTTTCTCCTGAGGTACCACTGAGTGACCTATCATCCGAGTGTGTTGTCTGTTTGCACCACTTGGACTCTGAGCTTTTTAGTTGTATGTCATGAAGAGTTAGCCCATACCAAGCGCAGGGAGCAGCTGTGGGCTTTTTACAGCCCCGATGTGGATCGTGCTGTGAGCCTGGCTCTGCTCCTGCAGGTGGGGTCTCTGAGCTGGGCTGAGTGTGCACGTTGCTTCTCCACAAGATGAGCTCGAGCACAGGCTTCCTCTCACTGGCCCATCTCTGTCTCTCCCGCTCCCTGTGCAGCAGCCGCCATGGCCCAGACCCTGCAGATGGAGATCCCCAACTTTGGCAACAGCATCCTGGAGTGCCTCAATGAGCAGCGGCTGCAGGGCCTGTACTGTGATGTGTCAGTCGTGGTCAAGGGCCACGCCTTCAAGGCCCACCGGGCCGTGCTGGCCGCCAGCAGCTCCTACTTTCGGGACCTGTTCAACAGCAGCCGGAGCGCTGTGGTGGAGCTACCGGCGGCCGTGCAGCCCCAGTCCTTCCAGCAGATCCTCAGCTTCTGCTACACGGGCCGACTCAGCATGAACGTGGGCGACCAGTTCCTGCTCATGTACACGGCTGGCTTCCTGCAGATCCAGGAGATCATGGAGAAGGGCACAGAATTCTTCCTCAAGGTGAGCTCCCCAAGCTGTGACTCGCAGGGCCTGCACGCCGAAGAGGCCCCATCTTCCGAGCCACAGAGCCCCGTGGCGCAGACATTGAGCTGGCCGGCCTGCAGCACCCCCCTGCCTCTTGTGTCTCGGGTGAAGACAGAGCAGCAGGAGTTGGACTCAGTGCAGTGCACTCCGGTGGCCAAGCGGCTGTGGGACAGCAGCCAGAAGGAAGCAGGGGGCGGGGGCAGCAATGGCAGTCGCAAAATGGCCAAGTTCTCTACACCAGACCTGGCTGCCAGCCGGCCAGTCCAGCAGGCCCCAGTAGTGGCAGCGGCCCAGCCAGCTGGGGTGGCTGTGGCTGTGACGGCTGGGACCGGACCGCCGGCTGGAGGTGCCCCTGCAGCTGGGGCCGTGGTGAGTGGGCCCTGCACGTCAGAGCGGACCAGCCCTGGTACCTCGAGTGCCTACACCAGCGACAGCCCTGGTTCCTACCACAATGAGGAGGATGAGGAGGAGGATGCGGGTGAGGAGAGCATGGACGAGCAGTACCGGCAGATCTGCAACATGTACACCATGTACAGCATGATGAATGTCGGCCAGGCAGGTGAGGCACTGGTGCTGACCGGCCTTGGCCAGCCTTCCTCCCTGCACCCTCCACCCCAACACCCATACTGCCTCTCTCTCCCCAGCTGAGAAGGTGGAGGCACTCCCAGAGCAGGTGGCCCCTGAGTCCCGGAATCGCATCCGAGTACGGCAAGAGCTGGCATCCCTCCCTGCTGAGCTCATCAACCAGATCGGCAACCGCTGCCATCCCAAGCTGTACGATGAGGGTGACCCCTCTGAGAAGCTGGAGCTGGTGACAGGTGGGCCCGGAGTTCTGTATCGGTGGGAGTCAAGAGCCAGGCTGCCGCACACTTGACTGACCTAGGGCAGCAGACACCCCTTAGCACCTTGGTTTCCTTGTCTGGTAGTGCAGCCTTGGCAGGGATGTCGATGGAGTAAATGAATTGATGCACGTCAAAGTCTGGGGGCCGAGGGACATGTTGGGAGCCTCAGTGAGAACTGTTCGGATGTGGGGAGTAGGTTAGCTGCTGTGTGCACCGGCTTTGAGGAGACCACGTCACTGCAATTATGGGAGCTCTGATAGCACTCTCCGTTGGTGGTTCAAATCCACCAACAGTTCCACCAGAAACAGATGAGTTCTCACCTCCTATGTGGTTTACAGCCTCTGAAAACTGGCTGGAAGGTCAGCTGTGAATCATTCTAGCTCAACAGCAGTGAGTTTGGAGTTTGAATTTCGAAGTTAAGAATTAGCCTTTCTCGTCCATCGCCGGCTCCCCACTGAATCGCCATACACCTCAGCTGCCGCCTCTTCCTTGGGCAGGTCGGGGATGGGGGATGTATGGGTAACAGCTGTGGATGTGAAGAATGTGCCAGGGGCCGGCATTCACACTGATGTGACACCACCATTTCCTCTGGAGTGAGTGCCACAGGGCATCAGGATGAGGTCGTCTTGCCCACCCGCTGGGATGAAGAGGTCGAGAGCCTGGGAAGAATGTTTCCGAGGCCTGCAGGGTGGGAACGGTGGTGGGTCACTGGGCCTGCGTCATCGTTGGTCTCTTTTCTAGGCACCAATGTGTACATCACGAGGGCGCAGCTCATGAACTGCCACGTCAGCGCAGGCACGAGGCACAAGGTTCTGCTGCGGCGGCTCCTGGCCTCCTTCTTTGACCGGTGAGGCCCTTCAGAGTCCCAGGCTGAGGGAGTGAAGTTCCTCCCCCCTGAACCCCTGGAGGATCCTCCCACCACTGGGTGTACTGACTCCCCATCCTCACCCTCACCCCCAGGAACACGCTGGCCAACAGCTGTGGCACCGGCATCCGCTCTTCCTCCAACAACCCCAGCCGCAAGCCCCTGGACAGCCGTGTCCTCCACGCCGTCAAGTGTGAGTGTGACATCTGCTGGGGGTGGGCTCTGACTCTGGGGTGTGGCTCTCTGGAACTGGGGGGTAAGAACAAGTTGAGGGTGAATCTCAGCGTGTTAGGAAGAGTGCTATGACTTGTTAGAGACTTGTGGAGGGACCCAGGAGAAGCTAGAAGGATGTCTCACTCCGGGCAGCAAGCTCAGGAAGTGGCCTGGCAAGCCGACGGGTGGTCATTGACCATGCTGTTTGTATGATCTAATCCAAACCCCACATCCCACGTGCCGCACCGTCAGGCTCAGATGAGCCTGACGTGCCTTAGTGCCCTGCCCACCACCAGGGAGGCCAGGCTCCCCACCTGCTCCTGGCTGAACCCCACTCCCCTCCTGCTCTACCCACAGACTACTGCCAGAACTTTGCTCCCAACTTCAAGGAGAGTGAGATGAATGCCATCGCGGCTGACATGTGCACCAATGCCCGCCGCGTCGTGCGCAAGAGCTGGATGCCCAAGCTCAAGCTGCTCAAGGCTGAGGGTGACGCCTACACGACCTTCATCAGCGACATGGGCAAGATAGAGCCGGATATGATGGGTGTGGAGCACGGCTTCGAGACGGCCAGCCAGGCCAGCCATGATGGGGACGCTGGCCCCTCCGCCGATGCCCTGTAGTAACCTCACCCGATCCTCCCCTCTGAGCCGTCACACACTCCCCCTCCCTCCACACCCGCCCGCCCACCCATCATCCTGGTCACGAGCTACTGTCTGCCCCTCCCCAGGACCTGTGGGGGTGCTGCATGCTCCCAGCCCCTCTGCCTCCCTATCCCACCCCCTGGTCTCCAAACCTGCATCACCCACCCAAGGAGGGCTGAGAGAGGGGGGCAGGTGGTGTGCAGTTTGCGTTGCCTTTTTAAACACACACTTGTGCACAGTTGGGGAGCATTTGCTCTCCCTCTCCTAATCCCTCGCCAGGCCAGGCATAGGGAGGGACTGGCCTGGGGAGCTCGAGAAGGTCCCTCACCCAGACCCAGAGCCCCTTGGTGGAAGCTTTCTCAGCTTCTGCCCCTCACTACAGCCCTTTTGGACTCAAAGGGGCCTGGGTTCTCAGGACCCCTCTCGACACCACCTCCCAGTGCTTCCACATTTCCAAAAGCGCCTTCCTGTTTGCTCGTCTGTCCCTGCGCCTAGGGGCTGGGGTAGGCGAGGCCATGGGGAATGTCTGTTTTACAGCAGAGGCTCCGATATCCCATGACTGGATGAAGGTGGCAAGCAGTGGTGGGCCCAACACCCTTCTCCCACAAGATGCTCAGCCTCTCTGCTGCCCCCATCAGTCCCCTGGGTCCCTAGAGAGGCAGGTCCTGAGTGAGGGGACTCTTGGGGGCAACTGCGGGGCTTTGGGAGAGAGGACAAGTTTCCAGGGCTCATTGAGAGTGTGGGTGTGTGTGTGTGCACGTGAGTATGCGTGTAGGTTTTGCTTTTAAAAAAATATGAAGCTATAAGAGGCACTAGGACCAGGGTTGAACCAAGGGGAGCAGGGCTGGGAGTCGCTACCCCTCCCTCACTTCCCCTGACCCCGCCCTCCAGCCAGGCTCCTAGCCCCCTCCCCCTGTACATACTTTTTAAAAATTTTCTTAGCTAATGAAATATTGAAGTATAAGATTCCTTTTATTTTTCAAACCAATGGGACTGTGTCTGATGATCCCCCTGTGGTCCCTGCGGGCCATGGTAGGCAGGATGGGGCTGGAGACAGCAGGTGGGGTGTGTGCCTGTGTGTGAGTGTGGGTGCGAATTTCTTTGGTGGGCCCCAGCCCAGTGCTACCTGGACTCCTGTGGTTCTGACTGGCTCTTCCTTCACCCCTCTGCTCCCATACACACAGGGATACAGTTTAAGGGTGCCCCTGGCCTTGGTGGTTGGCTGAGCCCCGCCCCATGGGACCAGGGTAGGGCAGGACCCATTTCCATTGTTGGCAGTTGTCCTAAGGCTCTCTCTCATCATTCCTCTCTCTTTCTCTCTTTCATATATTCGGGTCCTTTCACAATTCCATTTTTGTTTGTAGCCCTTGTCCTCCCCTCTCCTCTCCGGCCTCCGCTCTTCCCTGCCCCCAAGTGACCCTTCATGCGGGCCAAGGAAGAGAGGGATAGCCCCAGGGACCCTTGGGGTCTGATTTGGAGGTAGGCCTCCCCCCGACGCCCCACCCCCAGTGGGTCACTGTTAACATCTGCTTGTTGCATGGGGGGGTGTCAGGGCCAGCTGGGGTCCCATTGTGGTTTTCCTGGCCCCGCCCCCAGCACCTTAGCTCCTAGCCGGCCCCTGAGTGTGTGTGGAGGGGACTCGACACCCCCAGCTAAAGCACAAGCACCTTAATCACACCTCCCACCCATAGGTCCCAGCCCTGACACCCCTACACCCAGCATTGATCCCAAAGCACAATATCCTGGTCACTTGGCAGAAGCAGTGCCCACTGACCGAGGCCGAGGGGGCGCAGGTGGGCTGGGGCTCCAGTCGCCCCAGGAGGAAGCAGGAGCTCTCAGGCACTCCCCTCCTTCCAGGCCTTAGTAGGGGGGCCCCGGCTCTCTGGGACTGGGGTATTCTCCCTCCCCACCCCCTTGTCCTGGGCAGACCCCTGCCCAGCCCCTCCTGCCTTTCCCTGAGGTGGGGTTTTCCCCTGTAACTCCTTCAGCACCCTGTAGTCCAGGGGTAGGTGGCAATCTGCTGGCTCCCTAGGACTTCGTGGTGGTTTGGGGAGGGATTGAGGTGAGGGGCCGGGCAGGGGTGCAGGGGAGGAAACTCCCCACCAGGAGAGCCAAAGACAGGGTTGTGCCTTACCCCAGGAGCCACCCCTGCACCCGTCCCTGTCCCCTCCTTCCTCCCTCCGGGCGGCCTGCCACTTTCCTTCTCTTCCCCCTGCCCTGCTCTGAGCTGCATGATTCCCCACCCGGGGCAGCGGGGAAGAGTCCAAATGGAAAATAATCAACAAGAAATGACTGGGGCCCCTCCGCTTCTCGGCCGCCCATGCCCCTTTCACGCAGGACAGACCACTTGTCCTGTCCTCTGCGTGAAGTGCCAACGCCCTCCCCCCCTGGGCCGAGCCCCACCTCTCTCCCCAACCCCTAAGTGAGATTGCACATTAACTACTGTAAGAGGGGTGGCACTGGGAAATGTGAACCATGAGAACGTCAGTGATACTGATGAGGAAAAAATAAACTAAACGCCTTTGTAACAGCCCTGCTGCATGCTGCTCACTGGGACTTGGTGTGGCTGCCTGGGAAGGGACGTGGACTTGGTGTGGCCGCCTGGGAAGGGATGTGCATGGCTCCCCCAATAGCACACAGGGACCTCCTCTTCGGACCCCACGTCAGAGGGCTTCACACTGAACAGCAGGGATGACGGAACCTGTCACCCTGAGCTGGGGTACGAAGTTCCTCTTCAGATGGTGAAGGTGACATTGAGATGTGCAGCTTCTGGTGCAAACACAAGGATGTCCTTAACATCCTTTCACACAGTCTGCTCCAAGTCAGCCGTCCTTGTCACAACCCCAGTGCTCCTAGGTGTCAAAAGAAGCAACATCAGAGTGAAAAGTCAACTGGTCAGAATATCCAGAGCACAGGGAGGGAGGGGAGAGCTGTAGGGGCCTAAGGGTGTGAGAGGAGAAGCCACTGATATGCCTGAGGACCCCACCCATTCAGACTTGAGTGAAATGGGAATATTTACCTGTCTTTTTCACCAAGTCAAAAAGATCTTCACTGAGATGGAGAAGGATCCTTCATCTCAGCCCACCTGGGTCACCTCTGTGGGAGGCAGGTACTACTGCAGACACTGAGGATGAGGATAATCAGGTAACGAGCCAATTAAAAGGTGAACTGAGCCTGCCCTGGTTACGTAGTGCTGCCGTAAAGCTGCGGGAGAAAGATGGCCAGTCTCCCATGCAATTTACTGCCTCTGAGAACCTGCTGGAGGATCAGCTATGGGTCCTTTCCAACTCAGTGGAACACAACAGCCATAAAGATGCCACCAGGAAAAAAGCTCACTGGCTGAAGGTGGGGGAAGACCCTTGAATCCTTACAGCTTCTCAGCTCCCTTACCATGTAGTCTGACGTAAGACCACCTTACACCAGTAGGGAGCTCCGGTGGCCCAGTCCACAGAGAGCTGCACCAAAGGTTGCATGCCTGCCTCTCTAAGAGTTCAAATCCACCAGCGCATAGCCCTTTCTGTGCAGTTTACAGTTTCTGAAAAGTAGTTGTAGGCTCAGCTGGATATGTTTCCATTTGATGGCAATGAGGTGTTTGGTTTGGTTTTTTGCAAATATTTACCTTCCTCCCTCAACATTTTTTTATTTCATTCATTTTATCGCACATTTTCATCCAGGCCACTTTGCAATGCACCTCTTGTTCCAGATTGTTGTCTTACATATAATGCCTAGTCATATATTCCTTTTAAACAGTTCTTTGCCTCACTTGTTCCAACACAGTGTTCGTTATCCAATCTTTTCCTGCTCTCCCCCTAAACCCCCACATCAACCCTATTTTAACAGCAGTGTTATGCAATATTTTTTCTTTTGTGCTTTAGGCTTTTTTAATACAGAATTACAATAGGTGTTATGTGCCATTAAGTCGCCTGCAACCCATAGTGACCCTATGTACAGCAGCTCTGAACCCTGCTTGCCCTGAGCCAGTCTCACCAACCCTCACTGCCACAGTTACTATATCAATCCATCTCATACTGGGTCTTCGTCTCCAGTGTGGTCCCTCTGTCTTTCCAAGCATGTTGTCCTTCAAGGACCAGTCTCTCCTGGCCACATGCCCAAAGTATGTGAGACGGAGCTTCAAAATCCTAGCCTCCAGGGAGCTCTGGTGGCCTAGTGGCAAGAAGCTGCACTGCAATCCCAGAGGCACGCTGTACAAACCCACCAGATGCTCTGCTGGAGAAAGGGGCAATCTCCTCCTGTACCAGTTGGATCCAATTCAATGGTACACAACAAGATGACAGAAAAAAAAAAAATTCCTAGCCTCCAAGAAGAAACTAGGTTTCACCCTCTCCAAGACAGACTTAATTATTTTCTTTGCGGTCCATGGTGTATTAGACTCCTCTAGCACCACAATTTGAAGATACTGATTCCTCTGTCATCCTTAGTCATTGCCCAGCTCTCTGATGGATAGCAAGTAATTGTGAAGACCATAACCTGGATTAGGTGCACCTTTATCTCTAGACTGACACTGTTGCTTTTCAGTACTCTGGAGAGGTCCTTGGCGGCAGATGATGCTAAGAGTGTTGATTATGGAGCTGAGCAAGCTGTAATTGTTAACCTCAGTCTTTTCTCCGTCTATCGTGGTACTGCCAATTGGTCCAGTGGTGAGAATCTTTGTCTTCTTTATGTTGCGCTTCAATTCATATTGAAGACTACAGTCCTTGACCTTCTGCAGCAAGCGCTTCACATCCTCTTCAGTTTCAGCAAGCAAGGTTATGTCATCTGCATAACGTAGGTTGTTGAGGCTTCCTCCAATTCTGATGCCACATTCCTTCTCATAAAATCCCAGCCTCCCAAATGATGTTCTGCATATAGGCTGGGAAAGTATGGAGACAGGATTCACCCCTGACACACTCCTTTCCTGATTTTGAACCAAGCAGTGTTTCCCTGTTTTGTTCTGAGGACTGCTGCAAGGTCCAAGTATAGGTTTCACATAAGCACAATCAAGTGTTTTGAGATTCCCATTTTCTCAAGGTTAGCCACAATTTTTTTGTGTTGCACACAATCAAATGCCTTTACATAGTCAATGAAACACAGAAAGACAGTTCTTTGCTTTCTGCCAAGATCCATCTGACATTGGCAATAATGTCTCTAATGCCAGGACCTCTTCTAAATCCAGCTTGTACCAGCTTGTATTTCTGGTAGATCTCTGTCAATGTACTGTTTCAGTTGTCTCTGGATAATCTTAAGCAGGATTTTGCTAGTGTGTGATATTAGTGATAATTGCTTGATAATTTCCACACTGTCAGGTCACCTTTTTTTTGGAATGGGAATAAATATGGATCTCTTCCAGAAAGTTGGCCAGGTAGTTGTCCTCAGATTTCTTGGCACAACCTGATGAGCACATCTAGGGTAGCATCTGTTTGTTGAAATATGTCAATTGGTATTCCATTAATTCTTGGGGTTTTATTTTTTTTCCCCCAAGTCCTTGAGAGTAGCCTGAATCTCCATCATCACTGCCTCTTAGTCATATTTTGTTTCTTGAAATTCTTTGTCAGCCAATTCTTTTTGGTACAATGACTCTGTATACCCCCTTCTATCTTCTAATGCTTCAGGAATCATTCAATATTCTGCCCATAGCATCCTTAAACATGGCAACTCACGGCTTGAATTTGTTCTTTAGTTCCTTCAGCTTAAGAAATGCTGAGCAAATTTGGCCCTTTTGATTTTCTGACTCTAGTTCCTTGCATATTTCATTATATTACTTTGCCTTGTCTTCCCAAGCTGCCCTTTGAAATCTGTTCAGCTCCTTAACTTCTTGATTTCTTCCCATTGCTTTGGCTTCTCTGCGCTCTAGTACAATATTCAGAGTCTCTTCTGACATCCAATTTCGTCTTCTGTCTTTGTAATGACCTTTTGCATTCTTCATGAATGATATTCTTGATATCTTCTCACAGCTTCTCTGGTCTTCGTTCATTAGTGCTCAAGGCCTCAAACCTGTTCCTGAGTTGTTTTTTAAATTCAGGTGGAATAGACTCAAGATGAAATTTATTTCTGTGGCTATGATTTAACCTTCTTGAGCTTTAATTTGAACTTGCATATGAGTAGTTGATGGTCCACTCCACAATCAGCACCTGGCCTGGTTTTCACTGCTGATATTGAACTTCTCCAACAATTCCTTCCACAGATGTACTCTATTGGATTCCTGTGTACACCATCAGGTGAAATCCATATGTATAGCCTGCATTTGTGTTTCTTATAAAAGGTATTTGCTATGAATAAATCATTAATTGCGCAGAATTCTATCATTCTATCCACAGCCTCATTTCTGTCGCCATATCCATATTTTCTGACTTCTGATCCCTCTTCTTGGTTCCCAACTTTCACATTCCAGTCATTCATTATTATGAATGCATCTTGGTTAAATGTTCGATTGATTTCTGACTGCAACAGTTTGTAGAAATCCTCTATTTCCTCCTCTTTGTTGAAGGGCGTAGGATTTTCAACACATTTGGGGAGGACAAAATACAATCCATCATAAGTATTATTTCAATAAGACTTGTCCCTTTTAAGGGAGCTCTGGTGGCTTAGTGTTAATGATTTGCGCTGCCAATGCAAAGGTACACAGTTCAAATCCACCAGCTGATCCACGGGAGAAAGATGAGCATTCTGCTCCTTGGAGGCAAGGATTCTGAGGCTTCATCGGACATACTTTAGGCATGTTGCAAGGAGGGACCAGTCCCTGGAGAGGGACGCCATGGTTGGAAGGGCAGAGGGACAGCACAGGAGAGGAAGACCCTCAATGAGATGGACTGATTCAGTGACTGGGGTGATGGGGGTAGGTGTGTCAGAGATGATAAGGTTGGCACAGGATAGAGCAGGTTTCAGAGATATTGTACACAGAGTTGCTAATGAATCACAAGCAACTTGATGGCACATAACAAGAACAACAAACAAAAACCAGTCTACTGCCTCTGAATACCCACTGGAACATCAGCTATGAATTGGTTCTGATTTAATGGTACAAAACAAGAAGTCCCTTTTTAGGGCTCCAACGTCCAGATTTGGTGGGCACACAGCGTTTAGGAGTTCTAATGGTGAAGGAAATGATTCATCAGACATAACAAGAATTCTGAGCCTGTAGGTAAAAGCAGGTATGGCATGTATCGTCAGAGCAATGTATACTCTAGATCCAGGAAGACTTAAGTATGGAAAGGTTAAGAGCAGTAAAACCACAATATTAATGGTTCTGTGTAAAAAAATTGGACGAGAAAGCCTAAAAGAATGGCAGCTTTATACCACCCCACATTTTACAGGGGCTTTACACACCTGATGCTTTAACGCTCAGGATAGAAACATCTGTGATGATGCCTTATGGTCATGCAGCAGTCCACAAAGCTGACGTGATAAAATGATGCACTGAGGAAGCTCTGGTGGCCTAGTAGCAAGAAGCTGCACTGCAATCCCAGAGGTGTGTGGTTCGAATCCGCCAGATGCTCTGCTGGAGGAGGAGGGACGATCTCCTCCTGTACCAGTCAGATCCAATTTGATGGTACACATACAAAAAAATAATAAAATTTTAAAAAAAATAATAAAAAGAGTGATGCACTGGAAAGAGGCTGCAGTGGGACCCAGCATTGCTCCTTAGAAATGAGTGCTAGGTCAGTCAGCAGCCAACTCCTCTTGCGGAAGTCGAGTTCCAGAACATGGGGTCCACCTTGTCCCAACCTCTAGACCAACTGCCGATCACTGTGCCTCCGAAGATCACGGCGCCCGCCAGCCCTGCACCCCTGTCTGCCCTGGGGCGCTCGTCTCCCTGGCGTAGGACCCCGTTACTAACTGCTGGAGCTGCTGCATGCTCCTGGGGACGGGGTTGATGAGGGTGGGGGGCTATGTGTACTGGACGGCGAAGAGGGCCTTGAAGCTGGGATACGCCCCAAGACCCGGGGAGATTGCACAGATGGTGATCAGCCTCAGTCTTGCAGTTTGGGGTCTAGTCATCCATCCTATTAGACACCAAAAAGAAGACTCAACAGGCAAACCGAAACTGAAAGTACCATCGTGAATTGTCTTCTCTTTTATCTGTCCTCAGAACATACACATCCTCTTGACCCACAGAGGGACCATGGTGCCAGTGGACATGTAAGGACAGACACATGGACATACTTAGCCCTGAAGCTACTAGAAGACTGAAAAGTCAAAGAACGGGTTCTCACCCTTGGCCAGGACTTTTCATAGCCTTCACTTCAGGCCCCAGATGAACCATTATTTAAAGAATCTTTTGTACTCCCTTCATAACTGAGTTAATACCCACTATGACCCTGACCCCTGTTCAGAAGTACACACAACTTCCTTTTTGTTCTGCTCTTTTCAAGTTTCTTGCAAATGCATCATCTGAGTGCTTCGTAGCTACTCAGGTTATTATATGGTTGTGAACCTAGACCAAGTGATTTGTGAAGAGTCAGCAATGGAGCAAGGCCTAATACTTAAAAACTAGGATGGCTTCAAGAGAGAAGATTGACTTTGGAGAAACAAACTCATAAAAGTCAGATATAAAAGCCTCCAAGTGTCAAGACATTTGAGAGGAATTTGAAGCTTCTTATAATAATATTTTTATAGTAAAAAAAAAAAAAATGAGTGCTAGACAAAACTCCACCTCTAAGAGATTACCTACCTGAGGTGAGAACCAATGGCCATGGAGGCTGACCTTTAGCAACTGCAGAACATTTGAAGT
Organism: Elephantulus edwardii; assembly: GCF_000299155.1. Classification (NCBI taxonomy): domain Eukaryota; kingdom Metazoa; phylum Chordata; class Mammalia; order Macroscelidea; family Macroscelididae; genus Elephantulus; species Elephantulus edwardii. Next base: position 2,190,725 of record NW_006400046.1, on the reverse strand, counting down.
TTGGCATTTTCAGTAGTTGTAGTAGTAAGTAAATCACCCATTATGAAAACCAAGAAATAAAATTTTGTGTCATAAATTGACCACTGAATTTCCTCACACACATATACAACCTGGACCAGCTTGTACAATCAAAGCCCTCTGGAAAGGATATTTTGTCCAAGGATAAAGTTGAGAGTCAGCACACCGTTTGATACAAATATATATAAAAAGGCTGGGACTTTATTTCCACATTGGCACTGATACAAGGCACACAGGCAAATTTCGGCTTTGGGATGCTGGAGACAGCACTGGGGAAGGGGGTAGATGAAGTGTCCTTACCTCCACCCCCACCTAAGCACACTGTGGGGTCCTGGGTGGGTTTCCCTGTCACCCACAGGTCCCACTGAGTCTGGATGAGAGCCTACATGGGCAGGTGCAGCCCCCTCCCCAGAGGGAAAGGCTCTGCCAAGCTCTAAAGTGCTTGGTGGTTCCCCCAACTGGAGGGACCAGCCCCCCAGAGGAGGGCCTGGGTTAGAGAGCGAAGAGCAGGATCAGGACCAGCAGAAGCACCCCCAGCAGTACCACGATGGCACACCACTGCCGGCGGTCTGGTGGAGAGAGGACCAGAGGTCACAGGAGATGGAGGACCACCCAGGGACCTTCAGGACCGGCCCTCCAGGGGACTCACCACTTGTCATGTGGGATACTCTGGCCATCTTCCTGAGGACTCCATCCATCCGGGAATGGATATGGTCCATCTCGTGAGCAAAAGCATCCAGCATGCTGCTGAGACCAGGCTGGAGTCAGCTCTAAAGGGCCTGGGTGCACCAGTGTGGCAAGAGCTCCGGCCCACCCTCCCCTGGGTCCTGTCCTCACATGCCCTGTTCATCCAGCTCTTCCCCAACTCGACCGGACATTTGTTTTAGGACCTGGATGCTGCCAGACACCATTTCAAGCTGTTGATCCTGTTGGTCCATGATCAGCTGCAGGGTAGAGGGGTGGGAGGTACTATGGGCAGGGTCCCCCAAGCTGCCGGCAGGTGCCCCACACTGAGGGCCTTCCACCATCCCCACAAACCTGCTGCGTAGCCTGTTCCTCCTCAGTGTACTGAGACAAGGCTGACACCGTGCTGGCATCCAGCAGATCACTGGGTGGCTTCAGAACAGCTGGCTTGTTCACCAGCATCTGTGGGGCCCAGAGCACAGGCTCAGGGAAGGACGCCAATGCACCAAAGGACAGATCCACATAGTCTCTGGTTCGAGACAGCCTGGGGTCTGAAAGCAGACCTTCCACTTACTAGCAAGGTGGACTTGAGCATGGCAATTGACTTTCTTATGCCTTAGATTCCTCATCTGTAAAATGAGGAGAGTCAAAAACTCTGCTTCCTGGGGACCTCTGGTGGCCTAATGGCAAGAAGCTGCACTGCAATCCCAGAGGTATGCAATTCAAATCCACCAGATGCTCTGCTAGAGAAGGAGGGGCAACTTCCTCCTGTACCAGTCAGATCCAATTTGATGGTACACACACAAAATAATAATATAAAAGAAAAAAGAAAAAAACAAACCCTGCTTCCTGGGAGTGGAGTATGGATTTAATGAATCAATCCATGAAAAGCTGCTAAAACAGTGCTCCTACACAGTTGGTTCTCAATGACTGTTGGCTTTTATTAATATTTCATTTTAACATTAATCCACGGAGGCAGATGAAGTCAGATGGTTTCAATCTGCAGACAGCCCTAGTTTAATTCTAGTTTCCACCACTTACAGCAGAAAAAAGATGGGCAATCTCCTCTCGGGCGATTTACTGCCTCTGAAAACCCACTGGAGGGTCAGCTATGGGTCGGTTCCGACTCAATGGCACACAACAACAATCACTTCCAAGGTGTGTGACCCCAGTCAAGTATCCTCTCCTCTCTTGTTCCTCAGCCCCTGCCTCCCCAGGCTAGGTGCGGCTGAGGACTCTACCAAACACTTAGCATGGGATCTGGACTGGCCTCGTGTTCAATAAAGGGAACAGTTACTTTGATGGTATGAACACAGGTATTTTAACATTTAGACTTTAATCCTCAAAATCTTGCCCAAGGACATTGCTATAGGATTCCAACCTGATGCAGGCATTATCCCCCCAGGATCAGACACACCACGGAGGGGGGGAAATATGAAAAGAGGGCATGGAGAAGACACTGGAAGTCTCGAGCAGCTCAGAGACCTGGTAAGCATGCACAAAGCAACGGGATACACATTCAGAGGCTGAATGCATGCGCTCTGAAGGCTCAGGAGCACGTGCAGAGAGGTGAAGTGAATACCTACCCCGGGAATGGCTACGCACAGAGCGAGCATGGAAGAAGAAAAAAAAAAAAACACGAGGCATATACACACGCACCGCACCCCTCACCCTGGAGAAACCAGTACACACCCACAGGGTAGGCAAGAGGGTACTTGAGCATACAAATACACAGAGGGCTCAGGTCTCACTTGGAGAGAGGCAATAAGTCAGGAGACAACTCCACACAGAGAGGGTGGTCTACGTACACAGGAGGCAGGGCCCCCCATAGATTCAGCAGGGGTTGCCTTACCTCTCTGTTATTCCTCTCTATGAAGGCTATGGCAGCGGGGCTGACCAAATGATCCCTCATTTCCTGGGGATGACGGCAGAGATGTCAGAGGTACAGAACCCTCAGCCTCCCCATGCTCACCATGCACAAGGTTGTTCCTCACCTGGACCTCCTCCCACATCCTCTCCACGAACACCTTTCTCTCATGCAAGTCACCAGCCGCGAGCTTGAACTTGCTGGGGTTGGCTTCCACGATGGGTGGGCAGCTAGTCAAGGGTCAAGGCCAGGGTCAGACAGCTCTTCACTCCCCCCAGCGCTCAACATCTCTGGGTGGTCTGGCTCCCATGCCACCTCCCCACCCACCCCCACCCCATCCTGCCAGGATATCGACAGTCTCCCCCAGATCTTCGAGGTCCCACTCGATGCTGCGCAGGCCATTCCGCAGCTCATTGGTCGTCCAGTCCAGCTCCTCGCGTCCGACCGCTGCTCCCTCCTGCAAGAGCTCGCACCAGCGCTGGTAGAGCCCCCGGGCCGTGTTCACAGCCTTCTGCACCTCGCTACGGGCAAAGGCACAGAGGCGTTGCGGAGGGCAGGTGGTCCCCTCGCCCGCCCCGTCTATAACCCCAAACGTGGAGCTGACTCTGCAGAACTTAGAACCCCCAGCAGAGTCCTCCTTTGCCCCGCCGCGGACCCCAACGGTCGTGCCCAGACTGCCTGGCAAATCGTGGCCGGCGCTCCGGGCACCGGCTGGCAGAAGGGCCGCGAACCTTCCTCCGCTGTCACTCACCCTCGGACTACAAAAAACGGGTCTTCGAAAGACATGTCACCCACTCACCCACCCTTCAGGCCGAACGCCCTCCCACTCCGGGCCTCCCAAGTTCCCTCCCTCCCTCGCTGGGAGGCGAACACACCGCCCACTTCGCTGTCATGTGACCCCAAACTACCGTTGAGAGCCAGGCCTCCAGAGAAGAAAGAAAGGCTTCCAAGAACCCCAAGTGCAGGCACTTCCGCCCTCCTCGGCCACTCTGTCGCCATTCTTGTTGTGGGCAGATGCGGCTTCCGGTGCGCATGCTCGCCCCCTCGCGTCCGCCTGGCCCTCCTGGGCGGGCACATGCTTAGTTTTGGTTGCAGAGGTTCGAGTCCCAGCTACTCGCTTTATTGCTGCGCTCTCCGTTTCTCTAGTGTCAATTTTGTAAATAATAATAGCTTCCCTTAACCCCATTCTCAATCTTCTTGGCTGAAGCCTTGCGCCTGCACCCCGCTAGTAGACAGAGTCCTAGCCCCTAGGTCCAGGTGGTCGAGAAGGAATGGGAGGAGAGATGACCTTCCCTTGGTCTGCGGGGGGCGAGGGGGGGGCTTTCTGCCAAGGTACCGTTGGGTGCTCCGCTTATCGGTGGGCAAGGGGCGCAGTTGCTGTTCTTAGGGGTTTGCGGAGAAATTCGGCATGGGGGGTTGGTGCACTTTTGAGTTTGTGGGGAGGGGAGGCTTCCTAAAGGTGTGTCTTTATAGTCTTGATGTTTTCTGGAGATGAGCGTGGGGGTCGTAGGACGTGGTGGCTCAGAAGAGGGTGTCCGGAGTACGCTGCGCGTCGGTTTGCACTCCCTCTCCGTAAGGCCCCCAGGGCCGAGGGTCGTGCTCAAGCCATTGCCTGATCTTTGTGGGATTTCCATCTCTGGAGGGTGAGCGGGAGGTCAGAGAGATCCCCCGGAGAATTGCCCCATTGTGCATCAGGGTTCTCATTACGGGGCTAACCACAACACATTAGGATCGCTGAATAAATTTAGTTTTTGGAGACTCTTTCATGGGGAATAACCTGGGAGGGGACCATGTCAGGGAAATACGGAGGAATCACTGCGGGATTCAGGGGGGAAAAAAGAGGTCTTCGGAAGATGGCGTCAGTGGGAGCCTGGAGGTCGCCCTTCCTCATGGAAGGAAAGCGATCTCGAACAGGGACTATGCCCGCGTCCTCTCTATACCCCGCCCCCCTCCGGAAGAAAACCTGCCGTAGCTGGCTAAGGAGATTCCGGCCCCTGCCCTTATATGGGCAGCCGGAAGCCGGTCGCGCGCTCGGCTACGTCATCACTTCCAAATATAGTTGTGGAAGTTCGCAAGTTCCAGTGGCGGGAAGGCTCTGCGGGCCAGCCTGGAGGGGTGGAGCCTCGCCTTAAAGGGCCCGCACCACCAATAGTAGAGATCCTGGACAATTTTTGCGTCCGAAAGGAATTCTATAAGGCATTGGAATGAGATGTCCTTTTTTTTGTTTTGACGAAATAGGTTGTCTTAGAGGAATAGCACATGGCGCAGGGTGTGAGCTGATTCCTTTCATGCTTTTTGGTCTGCGAAGTTAATTACCAGACCCTCATTCCCATCTGCCTTTCAAGGGGCGGAGGTGGCTCACCACTTAGGTTTAGGGGGTGCGGGGAGCGGCAGCCATGTGCTCGCTGGACCTGTCGGTGGCCGGGACCAGTATCTTTCCAACGTCATGACGCCCACCGGTGGTGCTAGTGTTTCGGAGAATGGGGGGAGGCCTATGCGGGGAGCAGGAAAACCAGGCAGTTTGGGTCACATGGCAGCGTCTGCGAACACCCATCATCTGCGGAATGGGCTACATTGGCCCATGTGGAACCAGCACCGCCTCCTTCCCGCCTACAAACAACAGTGGCATGAGGACAGCTGGCAGACGCTAGAGACCAAAGAGATGATCTATAGCATATACTCCTTTAGCAACGAAACCTCGGTTTCCCTCCCATGAAAGCACGTCCAACAGTACCCTCGTGGTGGAGGTAGAGGAAGATCAGTGGAACAGTGGTGAAAGGAAAGCGCTTACGCCTACCAATGCGTGGCGAGTAGCAAGCACTTAATTTAAATTAAATTTTATTAATTTTAATGAACATTTACAGAGATTTTGGATTTCCATTCATTCATTGTTGCAACACTTAACGAATTTTAATACCGTTGTTACTTAATCGGTAAAAACCAACGAGGTGCCTAGAAGAGGCCAGGACCTGTGTTCACTGGGTCCAGTCCAAATCTTCCCCAGTGCGAAAGGTAATTCTGCTAGCGCCCTGTTGAGGTTGTCTCACTAGCAGTCACTCCTTGGCTGAGTCCTGAGAAAGGTGGCCAGGCCCGAAAACTCGAGCGAGAAATAGGGGGTCTCCTTCCCTTTACCTGGCTTGGTAAATTCTTTACTGTTACTTTAAGGAGTTTCTCTCGGCGTGGCGCGTTGGAAAGCCCGGATGCGGCTCTCTGATTGGGCGGGGCGCCTCGCTGATGTCATTGAAGGTATAAAAGGGCCCGAGTGGCGGGTGCCCCGGCAGCTTCGTCCTCTCCGTGTCCCAGCTTGGATTGGCGTAGCGAGTAGGAGCGCGTTGACGGAGTGCGCCCCTCGTTTGACCTGTCCAGTCCGAACCCTCTCCACCTTCGGACCGCCGTCGAGTCGCAATGGAAGTGCAGAAAGAGGCACAACGCATCATGACCCTGTCGGTGTGGAAGATGTACCACTCGCGTATGCAACGCGGTGGCCTGCGACTGCACCGGAGTCTGCAGCTGTCGCTGGTCATGCGTAGCGCCCGAGAGCTCTACCTCTCGGCCAAAGTGGAGGCCCAGGAGCCCGAGATGCCCTTCCCAGCCGGCCGGTCCCCTGACCCTCGACTACACCCTTCTCGGGAAACGGAAGCCGCAGCACCAACAGCGCCCGCTGACAGTGGGCCGCCCTCCCCCGAGCCCATGGACACCCAGGAGGCTCCACGAGCCGAGGAGACTCTGACCCGCTGTAACCCGCAACCCGCCAAAGCCAGCCGCAAGCGGCGCAGCAGCAGCCTGAGCGATAGCGGAGACGCCGGACTGGTCCCGAGCAAGAAAGCCCGCCTGGAAGAACAGGAGGCGGAGGAGACCCCGTCGGAGGTCCCCAATCGCCTCCAGCCCCCGCCGGCGCAAGCGGAGGGCGCCTTCCCCAATCTGGCGCGCGTCCTGCAGAGGCGCTTCTCCGGCATTCTGAACTGTAACCCTGCCGCGTCCCCGACGGCGCCGCCCGCGTGCGAGGCGAAGCCGGCCTGCCGCCCGGCGGACAACATGCTAAACGTGCTGGTGCGGGCCGTGGTGGCCTTCTGAGGGCCCCGAGCGCGGTGGCACCGGAGCCCAAAGCGCGGGTCGAACCGTCGGCCCGAGTGCGCTGACCGAGGCGAGGATTCCCCCCCCCGGGGAGTGCCCGCGGAAACCGTCTAGAGGAGCCGCCGCCCGGGCTGCCGAGAGGCCCGGAGAGGGACTCTGCCCCCGGGGAGCCCGCCGTGCGCGCGGAGCCCGGGGGCGCGGGCGCCTTCCGCCGAGACCTGCGGGCGCCCGCAGGTGCTGTCTTCACGGACTGGGACTCGGACCTCGCTCTCCCGCCGGGACTGGGAGAAAGGGAGGCGTAGTTATTAACTCAGGGTCGGATGAGAGTCCTTTCGGTTTTTGTTTGTTATTTTTTTTTTTTAACTGGAGCTGTGCTGCCCATTCAGGATTTCTCCGTAGTGGGTTTTCACGTTTTAACCTCAGAATTCCAGGCGCTTCCCTTCCCCCTCCCTGACATACTTGGGCACGCGGTCATGGTTGCGTCATGGGGCAGACGGGGTGCGCTTCCTGTTGCCTTGCGTGGGTGTGGGCCTGCCGGAGGGCGGCCTGAGTCACTGCGCCCCCGCGCCCAGTGGCTGTAGTGCTGGGGCTCCCGGTGGGGTGGGGCCGACCTCATTACATACGAAGATGGTTCTCATCTGGGGCGTTAGAGGTGGAGGCCTGGTTCTCACACCCACGGACACCATCCACCTGGACGTGCCTGGCTAGAATCAGGAGGGGAAGCGGGGTGCGGAGCAGTACATAAGCTGGGACCACTTGCTGGTGAGACTGGCCAAGGTCTTTCCCGAGGGTCTGTTTACCTTTCCTGGGGTGGGTTCTGGTAAACTCTACAACCTGGCATGGTGTCTGAAACGTCAGATTGGAAAATAAAGTCCGTTTGTATAGAATGTCTGTTACCCGTCTGGCTTTCTTCCTAAGTGGGGGGAGGGGAAGGGTCGGGGATTGGCGGCATTGGGGCCCCGGGAACCGGCCTGACCGGTTTCCACGTGGTCAGAGGTGGGCGGGAAGGGGCTGGGTTCCTTTTCTTTGCCTTAACTCTGATGGTCTAGGGTGTAGGGAGTAGCGCTACCAACCCGAAGGCAACAGGTTCAAGTTTGCCAGCTGCTCTAGGAGAAAAATAGGCTTTGCCCCATATTTATTTACAGGCTCTGAAAAACTGCTGGCGGATCCACAATGAATGTGTTCCAATCAGAATGCAATGTGCGCACTCAACCTGGAGCTCCCACTTGGTTCCGAGATTTGGGGGTTCCCTCAAACTTCCCCATAAGCGCCCCTGTGCTTTCCGAATTCAACATTTAAGGGAGGCACTGCCGATCGTTTGTGGGGCTTACAGGAAAAGGCAGACGTCCTCTTGTCCTAACTAAGGTAGAGCCAACTCTCGCCTCTGCCTTTTCAAAATACCTGCCTTTTAATTATTAATATCTGCCTTTAAAACAGCTGCTTGGTCAGGCTTTTTATTTACAAATGTCTGTGGGTGCCCTGGCTATTTGAGCTCGCCCCAGACCATGGTAACCACCCCAAGAGAAAACCGTATCAAGTTTCACTTAGTCGGCCTGGTAGGACTCTAGGCAGCGCTCCAGAACGAGGAGGGATCTGTCCCGAGGACAAAGGGGCCGCAGGTGCTGGCAGGGGGACGACGCCTCCAGACAGCGGGGCTGCGGGCCTCCAGCAACCCCTGGGACCTGACCCCCAGTCCTGAGGGCCGAGGGAGAGGGGGCGGGGCGCGGGGCCCCCCTCCGGCTCGCCTCCGCCCTGGCCACCTACCCCGCCCCCTCCCTGCCAGGCCCACGCTCTCGCTGCCCCAAGACGCACACAATAGGGGGTGCGCCCCCTCGGGCCCGCCCGACCCCAAAGGAAATCCGGGCACGCTTGCCTCCACCGCCTGCGGAGTTCTTCCCGGTGCAACATGCACTTTAGGGCCGCCCACGGCGCATTTTCCGACTCAGAATTCCCCAATGGGACGTGAGAGGCGGGGGCCCTATACTCCTTGGGTGGATCAATGCATCTGTGGCACAGCAACACCCTCGGCGAGTCTGGTCCGCCCCGGGAAGTCCCGGAGGCCGAGGAGGGGGCCCTGGCCTCTACATCCTGTCGCAGGAACCGCCAGGCCCTTCCTTCCGCGGGAAGTGGCTCAGCCGACCCCCACCCCCGCCCAAGCCGCCAGAGGAACTTCCAGTGCCTGGTGGGGGTGGGAGTGGGGGTGGCGCAGGCGATGGGGCGGGAGGCAAAACTGGGGGAAACTAGCAGAGGGACACACACCACACCACACACACGCCACACAAACCACACATCCACCTGTACACACATGCCACACACATGCCACACACATCGCACATCACATCCCACACGGATATCACACACACACCGTATCCCCACACTACACCCTATACAAGCATCCCACACACACATCTCCACACCACACCCCACACAGACCTGCCACACACCCTGCACAATCCCACACCACATCTTATACAACACACACTCCACACCACATACACCCCACACACATCACACATGCCCATACCACACCTTATAAACTACACACATTCCCACTCCACATCTCACACATCTCACATATACACTCCATACATACATCACACCTCACCACACACACCACACACCATCACATCACACATCCCCACACTACATCCCACACAGACATCACACACGCACACCTCACCACATACACGTGCACACCATATCACATACACATCCCACATCACCACACCCTGGACATCACACATACTACACACATATCCTGCACACCCCATACACACATCACACATACACTCCACATAGACATCACATCACACATCCCCACACCACATCACACATACCACACACACCTCGCACCACATCATACACATCACATCCACATTCCAGACATATCCACACCACACCACACACACACTCCTTAAGATAAACTAGACACACATGCGCGCGCACACACACACACACACACACACACTCCTTAACATAAACTAGAGGGGCACTGGTAGACTAATGGCAAGAAGCTGTGCTGCAATCCTGAAGGTGCACGGTTTGAATCCACCAGATGCTCCGCTGGAGAAGGAGGGGCAATCTTCTCTTGTGCCAGCCAGATCCAATTCACCGGTACACAACAACAGAAAAAAAGATAAACTAACAGCTCCTTTTCACCCAGCAGAATAGATAAAATTAGGAAGTTATGACCACACCCCACATCCATGGGACATGTGGCTGTCACGTGATGAGTGGGCAGGCCGATTGGACAATAGTTGTGGAACTTGAAAATTCCAGAGCCGGTGCTTCTGCTGGGATCCTCAGGCTGGCACCCAGAGTTTGCAGAAGGCTCCTGCTCATTGCAGTGCTGTGTGAAATAGGGACAGACTAGAAACACCCTATGTGCCCATCTAAACAGTCTGGCCCAATAGAATGTGTACTCGCCCTGGCTACTCCTCCCACGCCACACAGCTCTGCCCTCCCTGGCACAGGTAATCCAGACTGATCAGACTGAAGGTCAAGGCCAGCTGCTGAAGTAGGGTAGAGGGCATCATTTCCCTGGCTGCCACCTCCTTTCCCAACTGCTCCGTCGGCCTTTCTGTGTGGCCTGGGCAAGGTACTCTACCCCCTGTAAAATGGGGTCAAGAATAAGCCCTGTTTTAAGTTGCAGCAATGAAATCTGCACCTGAAATGTTTAACATGTGTGCGCTTCACACGATGTGGCTTATCTCGAAAGGATGTTAAAAGCACATACAGCCAACAAGAAAAGTCTGCATTGTAAGTGGGTGCAAACACTGTGCTAGGTCTAGCAAGCTGAAAGGATAGTGTTGCTCCCAGCTGCTTGCTTCATGTCCACCAGGGTCAACCTGCAATCCCAAAGGCATACAGTTCAAATGCACCAGCTGCTCCATGGGAGAAGGATGGGCAATCTCCTCCCATGCAATTTAAAGTCTTTGAAAATCTGCTGGAGGGTCAGCTACAGGTTGGTTCTGACTGGATGGTACCCGACTACCCTGATGAGCTATGCTATTAGGACTCCTTAGTGACTGATGATTTCTTAGCAGCAGCATTAAACAGGATTAACTCTTCCCACCTCTAAGACCACACCTTCTCCTGGTCTCCTCCTAGCTTACCCAGGGGCCCCTTCTCAGTCTTGTTCTCTTGGCTGTTAACAATGGAAACAAAGGAGGATGCTTCAATGATTTAGATTCTCCCAGAAGAGCTGTGGGTGAGCATTAACATT
>NW_006400046.1:2171999-2179202 GCF_000299155.1 Elephantulus edwardii | reverse complement strand
TGATAGGGAATGACAAAGGACACACTGACAAAGGAGATTAATCAGAACTGGCTTTGACAAGCACTGTGGCAATTGGACAATTAAAACAGACATGGGGGGGGGAAAGAAGAACGAATTGGGGAGGAGGGTAGAGAAAACAGTGCAACAATGAATGAATGAAAACCCAAAATCTCTGTAAATGGTCATTAAAACTAATGAAATTTAATAATAATTTAAAACAACAACAACAATGGAATCAGCCCCCTCTTGTGACCTCATCCAGTCTGACAGCTCTGACTGCATTATTTCTTCTGATTCCCAGGAGTCTTTGCATGGGGCAAGTGGCTAAAGCCCTCAGCTGCTCCCCAGAGGGTTAGAGGTTCAGGTCCACTCAAAGATGTCTTGTAAGAAAGGCCTTGGTGACCTGCTTCTGAAAGATCAGCTACTGAGAGCCTTGTGGTGCCCAGGTACAGTGCTGTTCTGACGCAGGTGAGTCAGAATCGACAGCAAGACAGTGGGAGAAAAAAACCGGCGGACTTTCTGGACCTCCCTTCTCTCCACTTGGGGTTCTGAGATATCCCTAGCATATCAGTGCCCATGGAAGGCCCGTGCTCTCCCCTGAACCTGATGCCTTCACCACAGGGAGTGGTAACAGCGTCACTCAACTGAAGAGTCCTCCATAGGTCCCTTGTGCACTCTGTCCCTCACAGCTCATCCACAGGCAGGTGGGGTCACCTCCATCTCTTGCCTCACTCCAAGCCCATCCACTTCCTCCACCCTGGTCTGAACTGCCAACACTTCTGCTTGCACTAGCCTCCTCTTGCCCTTGACCCTGCAAAGGACTCCCGTCTCCCCATTCTAGTACACACAGCAGCTTTGCAACTCTTACACGTTGGATCCACTCCACCCTTTTCCTTTTTGCTGCTTGGAGACCGGGCCAGCTGCTCTCTGACCTCAGGGTCTTTGCCCTCCCTGTACCTTCCACCTGGAGAGGTCTTCCTCCAGACACCCACCATTTCTTTCTCCACATTTCTGCTGCAATGACATCTACTCAGCAAGGCCTTCTTTGGCCACCTGATTAAAAACTGTGCCCTTCTCTGTCCCTCTGCTTCCTTTTGCCATGCCAGGTGTCATTAGCACACTGGTCACCATGTGAAATGGTGTATTTATGTTCCGTTTAGAAGCTGTTCTTGTCCATTTGAATGCCGGTTCCATGAATTCCAATGCCAGGCCTGAATGAGTGGATGAAGTGGTCTTGAGTGAGTAGGTGCTAAGTGTGTGTGGTTATTGCCAGGCCTTGTCAAGTGGATTGTGAATCCAAGTAAGGCATTAGCAGGGCTGTGTTGTTTCTCCATACCTTTTCAGTCTGCGTGCCGACCAAACCATTTGAGAAGCTCGGAAAATGTAGCATCAGGATTGGAGGCAGGCTTATCAAGCTCCTCAACAACCTGCCTTATGCAGATGATGCAACATTGCTTGCTGAAAGCCAGGAGGACTTGAGGCACTTACTGCAGAGAATCAAGGACTGCAGCCTTTCAATATGGACTACATCTCTATATCAAGCAGACAAAAATCCTCTCCACTGGGCCAGTCCGCAACAATATGACAGATGGGGAAAGTAAGGTCGCCGAGGAAGGACAAAACCCAGATCAGGCCAGGAAAGACAGTTATTGAGGAGAAACTGCCGGGCTGCCTCCAACGCAGAGGTCAGCAGCCACTTAAAGTTACAGTGAAGCTTTATATTGTCTTAACCAGGAGATTGGGAGTTAGGATGTTCGCAGCTGCTTGGTACAAGATAAGGGAGTGGGGGTGGGGGGGGGTCGTGGATAGTTATTCCTGGGAGAGGGAGATGAAAACAGTTTCTGCAGCTCTAGCCGAGATAAACAGAGTTGCAGTGGTGCTTTGATCACTACTGCAGCTGTTTTGGGGAAAGGGAGTGTACTGGCGAGGGGAAAAGGAGGGGGTGCAGAAAGAGGGTGCGGCTGTGCTGCCCTGACAGAGAAAAGATGGAAATTGTCAATGATTTCATCTTGCATCTTGTTTGGATTCACAGTCAACACTCTTGGTACCAGAAGTCAGGAGATCTGGAGGCATATAGTTTTGGAAAAGTCTGCTGTCAAGGATCTTGCCAAAGTCCTGAAGAGCAAGGCTGTCAGTTTAAAGACTAAGATGTGCCTGATTCAAGCCATAGTCTTTCCATGTAGCTTCTGTGTATCTGAGATCTGGACAATAAATAAGGATGACAGGAGACGAAGTTGTGGTGTTGGAGATGAGTGCTGAATGTTTGTGGATGTCCCAAAGAACAAACATATATCTTAGAGAAAGTGCAACCAGAGTGCTCCCTGGGCAGCAAGGATGGCTGTTGTCGACCGGACAAAAGATTTAACATTTGGCTTCCCACAGATGGCAAAGCTTTGTCTCACATATTTGGGCATGTTGCTAGGAGAGGCTATTCCTTGGGAAGAGACATCGTGCTTAGAAAGGTGGCAGGTGAGTGTAAGAGAGGAAGACACTCAATTAGATGGATTAGTACAGTGTCTGCAGCAATCGGCTCAAGTATGTCCGGGATTGTGAGGACAGCCCAGGACAGGGTTCAGGCCTGATGTTCATCATGTCCTTTAAATCATACTTGACTCAACAGCACTTAACAACAACAATATATCATTTAAAGGGAGCTCTGGTGGGCTAGTGATAAGGAACTGGGTGCCAACCCAAAGGCACACAATTCAAATCAACTAACTGTCCCACGGGAGAAAGATGGGCAATCTCTTCTCTTAAATTTTACTGTTTCTTTCTTTTTTTTTAATTTTTATTGTATTATTTTTGCATGTACCATCAAATCAGATCCGACTGGTACAGGAGGAGATTGCTCCCTCCTTCTCCAGCAGAGCATCTGGTGGATTTGAACCGCATACCTCTGGGATTGCAGTGCAGCGTCTTGTCACTAGGCCACCAGAGCTCCCTAAATTTTACTGTTTCTGAAAACCCACTGCAGGGTCAGCTATGAGTTAGTTCCAATTCAAAAGCACATGTTGTTGTTAGGTACCATTGAGTCAAGTGTGACTCATAGTGACCCTATGAACAAAAGTACCTGTTTTATCCTGAGCCTCCTCACACTTCCTGACAAGAGCCGATTGCGGCAGGCAGTGTGTCAATCCACTTTGTCAAGAGTCTTCCTTTCCTTCGCCGACCCTCCACCCTCCCCAGCATCATGTCTCTCTTCAAGGAACAGCCCCTCCAAAAGTATGTTGACGCGAAGCCTCATCATTCTTGTCTCCAAAGAGCACACAGGCTGCACCCTCTCCAAAATATATTTATTCTCTTGGCTGTCCATGGGATGTTCAGTGCTCTTCCCCAACACCACTGCTCAAAGGCAACAATTCTTTTTTCTGTCATCCTTATTCATTGTCCAGCTCTCAGATGCATCGCAAAGATGCATAGCACGTGATCAGAAAGACTATATAGCTTGAATCAGATGCACCTTAATCTTCAATGTGACACCATTACTCCTCAGTAATTTGGAGAGGTCCATAACAGCACATTTTCCCAGTGCAATGTGTTTCTTTAGTTCCTGACTGCTGGTATTTAGGGTGTTAATTGTGGATTCAAGTAAGACGAAGCTGTTGACAGATTCATCTCCTCTCCACCCATCATGGTTATGCCTGTCGGTCCAGTGGTAAGAATCTTTGTTTTCTTGACATTGAGATGTAATCCTTACCGAAAGCTGCATTCCTTGGTCTTCTGCAACAAGTGCTTCAAATCCTCCTCACTTTCAGCAAGCAAGGCTGTATCCTGTGCATAATGTGGGTTAGTGATGAGTCTTCCTCCAATCCTGATGCCGCAGTCCTCTTCGCAGAGGGTATAACAACAATACATCGTTTAAAGGGAGCTCTGGTGGCTAAAGGCTAAGGAGTTGCATGCCTAACTTAAAGGCACACAGTTCAAGTCCACTAGACGTTCCACTGGAGAAAAATGAGCAATCTCCTCCCATGGGATTTGTTGTTGTTAGGTGCTGTCGAGTCAAGTGTGACTCACAGCAACCCTATGAACAACAGGCCTGAGTCCTGCCCTATCCTATGCTGTATTCACAATTTCTCACACACTCCAGCCCTTTGTAGTCATCGCTGGGTCAGTTCATCTAGCTGAGGGTCTTTCTCTCTTTTGCTGACCCTCTACATTCCCAAATCTGATGTCCCTCTCTAAGGAATAGTCTCTCCTAGCAACATGCCCAAAGCATGGGAGACGAAGCTTTGTCGTCTTTATCTCCAAGAGGCACTCCTTGAACCATGCAATTAATTCACAGCCTCTCACAATCCTCCGAGGGTCAGCTGTGGGTTGGTTCCAACTCGAAGGCTTAAACACACACACACACACACACACACACCTCACTGGTGCCTCTTGCCTTTTAAACTTTTCCAAACTTGAAGTGGTTAAGGATTTTTGCTATAGTTGTGTAACTATTTACTGAAGAAGATGAAATAGTATGGTTTTGTTGTTATGTGCCGTCGAGTCGCCTGCGACTCATAGCGACCCTATGTACAACAGCCCTAAACCCTGCTCTGTACTGTGCCAATTGCATCGTCTCTGATACACCTATCCTGATTACCCCAATCACTGAATCAATCCACCTCATAGAGGGCCTTCCCCTCCTGCGCTGTCCCTCCACCCTCCCAAGCATGATGTCCCTCTCCAAGGACCTGTCCCTCCTTACAACATGTCCAAAGTAGATCAGACGAAGCCTCAGAATCCTTGCCTCCAAGGAGCAACCAGGTTTAACCCTCTCCAGGATAAACTTGTTTGTTTTCCTAGCAGTCCATGGTACCCTCAATACTCTTCTCCAGCACCACAGCTCAAGGGCATCAAGTCTCCTTCTATCCTCCCTAGTCATTGTCCAACTCTCCGACACATAATAAGTGATTGCAAAGACCATGGCCTGTATCAGACGCACCTTGCTCTTCAGTACTTTGGAGAGGTCCCTAACAGCAGACTTTCCCCTGGCAATAGGCCTTTTAATTTCCTGGCTACTGGTAGAGGCAAGAAATATTTAAAGCTAATCAAACACTGTCCAGCATAAAAGATGACCATTATTTAGCTTTCACAAAAGTAAAGCGAAATGTCATTCTGAGTATACACACAAAACAGTGCCTTAGCTAGGGCCCCCATGATGTCTAGCACTGAGCTCCAATCACCCCTGTTCGCTATCTGAATGTCTTCTTTGGTGAAGTGTTTGTTCATATCCTGTGCCCATTTTTTAATTGGGTTGTTCAGCTTTATCTTGCTGTGGCACTCGAGTATTCTATAAATTCTACATATTAGTCCCTTATCAGACATGTCATTGCCAAATATTTTTTCCCAGTCTGTGGCTTCCCTCTTTACTCTGTTGGAGAAGTTTTTGGATGTGCATAGGGATTTTATTTTTAGAAGGTCCCATTCATCTATTTTAGCCACTCCTCATTGTATCCCACATGGTTTTCAAGGCTGTAATCTTTACAGAAGCAAACTACCACATACCTTTCCCTCCAGTGGCTAGTGAGGGCGAACCACTGACCTTTGGATTAGCATCTAAACTATCTAACTACTGTGCCATTAAGCAGAGATATATCTAAGATATGGCAGATAAGACAGACGCCCTGGGCATTGTTTGAAGATAATACCACTGAGCAATTTGTATCAACCATAACAATTTCCTCAGCAGATGTGAGAGCTCTTTCAGCAAGTAAAAAGAAAGACTTCTGAGAGCTTTGACGAGCAAGTGGCTCCGGTAATATAGTGTTGTGCCGCTAATCAAGAGGTTGACAGCTGTAATCCACCTGCTGCTCTTTGCAAGAAAGGTGGGCAGTCTGTACCCTTCAAGGTCATCCTCCAAGGTCAGTGTGAGTTGAAATTGACTAGATAGCAGCGTGTGATCATAGACTGTGTGATCTAGTTCTGCTGAGAGTAGGAAGAGGAGAAAGTAGGGGTGGGGGAAAATGATGAAGTTCATCCATTCTCATCAGTGAAAGCAGAGAAGATACAGCTGTCATTTTTCCATGTAGTGCCATCATGTGCTAAGTAAAAGATTAATAAGCTGGACTTGTATTTTTTGACCTGGTATTCTGAGGAGAACCTTGTTGTAGAAGGTCAAGAACTGCAGACTTCAATATGGATTGAACCTCAACATCAAGAAAACAATGATTCTCACCAGCATCAGTACGAATGATGAAGAGATTGAGATAGTTAACAGTTTTAGTTTACTTGGCTCCACAGTCAACACTCTTGGAACTAGCAGCCAGGAAATCAAGAGACGAATTGCATTGGGAAAGTCAGCTGTCAGGGACCTATCCAGAGTACTGAAGAGCAAGGACTTCAGGCTGGAGACTAAGGTGCGCCTGATCCAGGCTATAGTCTTTGTAATTGTGGGCTATGCATCAAGAGCTGAACAGTGACTTGCCTTCCCCTGATTATCAATAAATACACAGAGAGGCATGGCTTGAGGCCCTTCAGTGGAGAACTACTGGCCCCTGGTTTTTTGTTTTTCTGTTTTGTTTTTTTGCCCCCTGTTTTTATGCTCTCTGTTCTATCTCATTCCTGGCTATCTGTCTCATTATTAATAATTATTAAAAAACTTTACCCTCGGTCTGCAACAAGGCATGCTGCAAGGAGGGACCAGTCCTTGGAGAGGGACATCACGTTTAGGAGAGTGGAGGGACAGAACAGGAGAGGAAGACCCTTGATGAGAAGGATCGATTCAGTACTTGGGGTGGCAGGAGTAGGTGTGTCGGAGACAGTGAGGTTGGCACAGGATAGATCAGGGTTTTGGGCTCTTGTATATAGGGTCGCTATGAGTCATAAGCGACTAGATGGCACGTAATAATAATTATGGCAAAGACCACTAAAAGGTGGGTGTCAGATGCTTGGACGAGGGTGCAATTTCATAATAGGACGCAGTGCTATTTTCCTTAAATGTGGCTCTATCTGTTGTTGTTATGTACTGTCGAGTTGGAGCCAATTCACAACTCACCCGCCAGCTGGTTTTCAGAGACAGCAGATCACACAGGAGGAGAATTCCCAGTTTTCTCCGATGGAGAAGCTTATGAATTAAAACTGGATGCCAGTCTCTGTCTAGGGCTCCTCAAAGGGGATCAGTAAGCATTAAAAGATTGATGCTTTTGAGCTGTGGTGCTGGAGAAGAGTATTGAGAATACCATGGACTGCTAGGAAAACAAACAGATTTGTCCTGGAAAG
>NW_006400046.1:2150882-2171664 GCF_000299155.1 Elephantulus edwardii | reverse complement strand
AACAACAACAACATCAGCAAAGGGAGACTGGTTTGGTTGAAAAGAGAAAGACTGGGGTTCGGTCAGGGTTGTTTAAACAGCATTGAATCCTTTCGCTTGCAGTCTCAGAGTCACTATGGGAATTCTAAAACATTCTGCTTTGAAAGGAGGGACAAAGGCCTTATGATTGCCCAGAAGGGCCTGTGTGCATGCCAGATCTTGCGTTTCCCTCACTCCTCACTGAGCTTTTTGCTAGCTGTATTTTTTTTACCCCAGTCTTTGCAGCCTAGAACGCTTTCCCCTTACCTATTCACCTATGTTTCTTAGATGCCATAAGTCAGCTCCGACTCATCATGTCTCTAGTTAGACTCTATTTACAAGAGAACTAAACAGTGCACAATCTCTGCTGTACCTGTCAATCCACCCTGTTGAAGATCTTCCCCTTTTGTGCTGACCCTTGACTTTACTAGCCATGACGTGTTTCTGCAGGAACTAGCTCCGGATGACATGCCCAAAGTGTATGAGGTGACATCTCACCATCTCTGCTTTTCAAAAGCATTCTGTCTGTAGTTCTAAGGCAGATTTGTTCATTCTTCTGACAGTCAAAATATAATCAGTACACTTTGCCAACAGCACAATTGGAGGCAACACGTTTTCTTTTTTTTTCTATAATTATATTTTATTAATTTTCATAAACATTTACAGAGATTTTGGGTTTCCATTCATTCATTGTTGCACTATTCTCTCTACCCTCCTCCCAGTTTGTTCTTGTCCAAATGCCACAGTGCTTGTCAAAGCCAGTTCTGATTAATCTTCTTTGTCAGTGTGTCCTTTGCCATTCCCTATCACTCCTCCCTGAGAGAGACTTCACCCTGAGTCATAAGGAAAAGGGGATGGCGTATTCTCTTAGCTACTTCCTGCTGAAAAGGGATGCTGTGGGTTTCAGGGTGAAGATCTTCTCTCACTACTCTAAAGGGCCTCTTTGGCAGTAGGAAACACATAGACTATTATGGAGATTGATTTTGGAATTTAGATGCACTCTTATTGATTGTGCTTGGCCGTACATGTTCATATCCTTGAAGATGTATCATGGGGGTGTTGCAACCTAGAAGACACAAATTTGACTAACAAGTTATAAGTACATGGGTCCAAAAATTATGGAAAAGTAAAAGAAAAGATTCTTTCACTGTTTTACAAACCCTCCCCCAGGTCCCCTCCACCATGTAGCCCTCGCTCTAGTCTCCTGTGATGACAGAAATACCTAGTTATATATCTCTTTTAAACAGTTTTCTCCCTCCTCTGTTTCAGTGCAGGCAACACATTTTCTTTGGTGTTTTTTACTTATTGTCCAGTTTTCACATGTATGGTTTCACATACTATGGTTTTAGGCAGGTTCACCTTAGTCCCCAAAGTGACACCCTTACTCATAAACATTTCTTTGACTTGTTCACAACATAAACACGTTTCAGCTCAGGATCAAATCATCTGGGAAAGGGAGCTCTGGTGGTAGTGGCAAGAAGCTGGGCTGCAAGCCCCAAGCTACGTGGTTCAGATCCACCAGATGCTCTGCTGGTAAAGGAGGGGCAATTTCTTCCTGAGCTAATCAGATCTGACTTGAGGGAACACAGGGACAACAGGGGAGGAAAAAACCCCCAAACTCAGGGAATATCAAGACTGTTCTCTTCCTTATAAGGAGCTCCGCTGGCCTAGTGGTAAGGAGCTATGCTGCTAAACTGAAGGCACACGGTTCAAATCCCAGCTACCCCGTGGGAGAAAGAAGAGTAATTATTGATGTGGTTTACTGCCTCTGAAAACAATCCGCTATGAGTCAGTTCCAACTCAATGGTACATAACAACAACAGTACTTATTATGGCTGTAATTTTACCTTGTTTCTGTCTTTGTCTCCTAACGGGGAACTTCCCAGGTGGCAGTGATTATAGTAGGTATACTTGAAGTGGTTTGTGAATCCAGCAAGGTGGGTCCCCTAATCGTCCACTTCTTACAGACTAGAGAGACTGAGGCTCAGAATTGCCTTGAAGAGCAACAAAAATCGAGTCCCCAATGCCAAAATCTTTTCCCACGACTGGGCAGGACCCAAGGGGCTGGTGCCCCAATTCAGCCACCGCCCAGCTGAGAAAGGGCTGGTCACAGTCGGAACCAGTCCAGAAGCAGCTGCCAAGACTGGTTTCGCTGGTTCCAGATCCTAGGCTAGGCTGGACCGCCCGAGGGGTGACGCCCGCTCGAGGGGTGACGCCCTCTCAAGGGGTGACGCCTGCAGGCCGTGGCCTAGTTGCTGGCTGGACCAGGCCAGGAGAGTCCTGGCAGGGAAACCTGAGTATTGAACCGTGTGCTTCACCGCAGGCACTGGGTAGGGTGGAGCTACTGGGTGTCAATCCTAGCTGGAGGCGGGGACATGCAAAGTGTGCACCTTCAGACACTAGGTGGGGCGGAGCTACTGGGTGTCAATCACTGCTGGAGGCGGGGACATGTAACGTAACCCTCCACCCCGCTCTCCTTCGCACACAACCACTGGCCCTGCCCCCGCGCGCGGCCACAAGCGATTCCGAGAACTCTTGAGTTTCCACCAAGGTGGGGTCCCCGCCTCTCACGCCCAAACCGGTCCCTTCCGGATTCCGCTCAGCCCCTCAGACGTGGTTCCGCCCCCTCCCCATCTCTGGACGTCTTGTGGCTCCCCTGGGCCTCGGGGGCGGAGTTTCTGGGCCACGTGGGCAGCGGTGGAGCTCGCACCTGGTGATGTGGGGGTGGTGGTGGCGTCAACCTGGGCGGGGGGTGGCAATGCCGAATCAGGTAAATGGCGGAAAAATCAGAAGGGAAGTAAGATTTACTAGAGTTTGAGACTTTTGATGTCAGTTCTTGCCGTGGAGGGTGCTGAACCAACCGCCTCCCCATGTGTCCAGGGGATCCCAGAGCCCCCTGTTGTGTCCTGCAGACTCTAGACATCTCACCCCACCTCCATTGGCGCTGAGACTCCACATTTGTGTCTAGGAGCGCCCATACTCCTCTACATCTGTCTGTGTGTCGGGAGCTCCCCTCACCCTGAAGCTGTGTTCTGTCGATTCCCAACTCGGGGATTTCATATCTGCCTCTTGAGGATCAGCCTCGGGGGTCTTATCCCACCCACATCCGTGTTAACGCAGTTTTGCTGTTATTAGTTGCAAGAGGACCCAACTCTCAACTCTGGAGCTCTTTGTATGTTTCCAGGGCTGTGACCTTTCAGAAGCTGATTGCCAGGCCTTTCTTCCGAGGTGCTCTGGATGGGCTCCAACCAGCAGTCTTTTGGCGCGCCTAACCGTTTACTCCTTTTGGGGATTTCTAGAGGCCTTGGGCCTTCCCCAATTCATTTCCAGGAAGGCGGAGAGAGGCTGAGCTTCAGGCAGACATCCTGTCGGCCCCCGCCCCCAGCCCTTTGTTGGCTCAGTTTAAGCATCCCGACTGTCACTGTGCCTTCCACCGGCCGAGGTGGCTCGCCAGGCTCCCTGGGGCCCTGCCTTCCCCGACTGGCACCAATTAATTTCCTCCTCCGCCTGTCCGCCCACATCTGGTTACCAGCTGCTCGCCCTCGCCCTGCCCGCCCCCGGGCCTCGCTGAGGATTCCTCACCGCTTCCCCCACCCCGCCCTGCGCCCCTCGTCCTGACCGCCGAGGCGCACGGCCCCCGCTGAGCCTGCTAATCAGAAAAAGCCGGGGGGCTGGACGGAGGGGGCGGGGCGGGCCGCGAAGCTGGCTGACCCCGGGGTGCGTGTGTGTCTGCGCGGGGAGCGGGCAGCGGCGGCTGGAGATCAAAGCCCTTCTGGCTTCCAGATGGGGGCTGCGGGGAGGGCTGCCCACCCCTCTTCCTCGCAAAGCCCCCGAGACCCGAGGCGGCGGCGGCAGCTGGGCCTCCCCCAGCGCGGCCGGGCCGGTTTCCTTTTTCCTCCTCTCGCTTTCCCGACGGGCTGGGGGGCAGCCTGGGGAGACCGGCCGGGCCCCTTTGAAGGGGCTCCCGGGAGGGTCCGGGGCGAGGGGGAGGGGACCTGCTGGAGAACAATGGCGCTTTTGTAGCTGGGGGCCGCCCAGGCGCTTCCTGTTAACCCTTCCCTGCAGGCGAGGCTGCGGGCGAGCTGTGGGTTGGTCAGGCCCTTGGCCCCCTCGGGGGTGGGAGGGTTTACCGAGGGGACACTGGGCCCCAGGTCTTGTTTAGAAAGTGATTGAGAAGCAGTACTAGAAATGCGGCCTTCCCCTCCACATTGGAATCAGGGCCCTGTCCCCCTGGCTCCTGTGTTCCCCAGGCTCCTCTGTCCCCCAGGCTCCTCCCCTGGCTCCTCTGTCCCCCTGGCTCCTCTGTCCCCGTGGCTCCTCTGTCCCCCTGGCTCCTCTGTCCCCCTGGCTCCTCTGTTCCCCTGGCTCCTCTGTCCCCCAGGCTCCTCTGTCCCCCTGGCTCCTCTGTCCCCCAGGCTCCTCTGTCCCCCAGGCTCCTCTGTCCCCCTGGCTCCTCTGTCCCCTGGCTCCTCTGTCCCCCTAGCTCCTCTGTCCCTCCTGCTGAGGGCGTGGCCAGCCCAGGGGCCTGACTCTGAAAACTCCCAGGGGTGGGGTGGGGGAAGGTAGTGGGGGAGTTATCCCAGAACCGCGGGTAGGGAGGATGAGGAGGTCAGTACGACGGCTAGCAGTTTCTCCGACTTTAGGAAGTTTTCTTATGGGCGTGCAGTAGTAGTCCAGGGAGGTCCACGAGCTTCTCCCGGAGGGGCGGAAGCCATGGAGACAGTTGACTCTGCGGAGCCTTAGGGAAAACGTGTTAATTGAGGCCTCAGAGCGTTTCCCTGTTTACAGAGTCAGTCTGCAGAGTGCAGGTCTTAGGAGACCTGAGCACTCCCTTTCCCAATTCCCAACGCAGCAGGACACCCAGCACCCGCCCGGGGACTTCAGGGTCATGAGGGCATGTCTCACTCCCTTTCACGGTTAGATGATTCTGGGGCCACTAGCTCACCCTGGAGGCCGGCCTGGGTCAGGATTAAAGCAGGCCATTTCTCACCTGGACCCTTGTTAGAGATGAGAAAACTACAGCACAGACGTAGACAGTAACTTGCTCAGGGCCACCCTGAGGGTGGGGGTGGGGGATGCTTTCCTTGTTTCTGTCTCCCAGGGCCCAGGTCCGCCACCATGCCCTCACACTGCTCAGGCTCTCAGGGATCCCTCTTCAGCTTTTTAAAGCTCCCTGGGGGACTTTGTTATGTTCCTCTAGGTGAAAAAGTCCTTAGGGGGCCAATTTAGAAGTGTTCAGCCCAGGGGCTCTCAGGCAAGGACATTTTTTTTGGCCTTCATTATGTATCAAGCAAAAAATACACTGGGAAAGTTGCTAGTACCAACTTCCACATAGGTCCAGGGGCCCAGCCCGAATCCTCCCCCTGGGCTTTACTCTTTAGACTTGTGGCAGGGGAGAACCGGGTTCTGCCCCAAGACTGGTAGCTGGCCCAGACTCCACCTGAGCCCTCATCAATTTGCCCTGGCTTTTTGCCCCAGGAAAACTAAAACAAGTTTGTAGTAGCAACTCATTGTCAGTGCCTGTGGCCTGCAGCTCTCCCAGGAGGAATTGGGTGCATGGGAGCTCTGGGGATTCTTTCCCTCAGTCTGTGCAGTGGTTGCCTTTTCGCCTTAATCTCCTTGCTCAAAACTGTTGTTAAAGTCGCGGTGGGTGTGATGTCAGTTATCTTATTGAGATTCTTCCTCTCTCTAACCTTCCACCTTTCTCAGCATGATGTCTTTTTTTGAGGATGGCCCTCATGACGACATGCCCACAGTGTGTGAGATGAAGTTTCACCCTTCTAGCCTCTAATGAGCACCCTTGTTACACTTCCTCCAAGACAGACCTGGTGGTTCTTTTGGCGGCCCACAGAGTAATCAATACTCTTAACCAGTATCATAATTCAAAGGCATCAATTCTACTTCAGTCATATTTATTCATTCATTTCCAACTTTCAGATACATGTGAAGCAATTGAAAAATACTGTGTCACACAATGGAAAACTACGCTGCATTGAAAAACAAGGAGCTCATGAAATATTATGCAAAATGGGTGACCCTGGAGGACATTATGCTGAGTGAAATATCTCAGTCACAAAAAGACAAATACTGCATAGGGCCACTGTTGTAAAATGAGACTGACATCGGGGTTGAGGGAAGACAGAGAAGGAGGGGAGGAACGGTGTATACTGCATTGAAACAGATGAGGAGAGAACTGTTTAAAAGGGATATATGAGTAGGTGTTATTGTCATGACAGGAGTCCAGAATGAAGGCTGCACAGTGGAGTGGACTTGAGGGGAGGGATTGTATAACAATGAAAGAATTTTTCTTTTACTTTTCAAAGAGAAGAGTGAATTTGGGGGATAAGGGGTTGGCAGGGAGTAAAGTGCAACAATGAATGACTGGAAACCCTAAGTCTCTGTAAACTTTCATTAAAATGAATAATAATAAAAGAAAAATACTATGGACATCAGGTGGCCTTTAGTCCTTAGTTCTTGCTTTTGAGTTCTGAAGAGGTCCTTGACAGCAGATTTTCTCAAATGCAACAGATCTTTTGATCTCTTTTTTTTTGTTTTTTTAAAAATAATTTTAATGAGCATTTACAGAGATTTTGGATTTCCATTCATTCATTATCTTTTGATCTCTTAACTGGTGTTATCATGGTTGTTGATTGGGATCCAAGTAAGATGAAATCATTGACAATTTGAGTATTTTCTCCATCTGTATTAATGTATCTATGGGTTCAGTGATGAGGATTTGTTTTCTTGATAATTGAGATGTAATTCATATTGAAGACTACAATCTTGAATCTTCTTTGTTAAGTGCTTCAAGCCTTCTCTACTTTTTATAGCAAGGTTATGTTGTCTGCATAATGCAGGTTGTTGATAAGTCTTCCTCCAATATTTTTTTTTAATTTCTTTTAATTTTGTGTGTGTACCATCAAATCAGATCTGACTGGTACAGGAGATTGCCCCTCCTTCTCCAGCAGAGCATCTGGTGGATTCGAACTGTGCACCTCTGGGATTGCAGTGCAGCTTCTTGCCACTAGGCCACCAGAGCTCCCTTCTTCCTCCAATCTTGAAGCCACATTCTTCTCCATAGAGGCACAGTTCTTGACTTATGTCTCTGATGCTGTGGAAAAAGAACAGATCTCTTACTTGATTTGAAGGGGTATTTCTTATACATGTGTTAATATGGTACCCTTGATACCAGCAGTCAGGAAATCAGGAGACGTATTGTGTTGGGAAAGTCGGCAGTTAGGGATCTCCTGAAATTATTGAAGAGTAATGAGTAAGAGAAGGAAAAGAGATTGAGGTTCTGCTCCACAGTTAACCCTCTTAACATCAGTAGTCAGGAAATCAAAGAATTGCACTGGGAAAATCTACTGTCAGGGACCTCTCCAGAGTCCTGAAAAGCAACGATGTCAGTCTAGAGACTAAGGTGAACTCAATCTAGGCCGTGGTCTTCACAATCACTTGTTATGCTTCAGAGAGCTGGGCAATGACTAAGGATGACAGAAGAAGAATTGATGTCTTCAAGTTGTGGTGCTGGAGAAGAGTCTTGAACATACTATGGACCTCCAAGAAAACAAATAGGCCTGTCTTGGAGAGGGTGAAACCAAATCTCTCATTGGAGGTTAGGATTTTGAAGCTCCGTCTCACATACTTGGGGCACGTGGCCAGGAGAGACCAGTCCTTGGAGAAGAACAGCATACTTGGAAGGGTGGAGGGACAGTGCAGGAGAGGAAAACCCCAGATGAGATGTATTGATATAGTGACTGGGACAATGGGGGTTGGTGTGTCAGGATGAGTGAGACTGGCTCAGGACAGGGAAGGACTCAGAACTGCTGTACATAGGGTCACTATGAGTTGCAGGCAACTCGACGTTACATAACAGCAACAACAACATGTGATGTCTGAGGACTAAGGTGCATCTGATTCAGACCATGGTCCTTCTGATCACATGCTATTCATCTGAGAGCTGGACAATGAATAAGGATGACAGACAAATTGATGCCTTTGAGTTGTAGTGTTGGAAAGAGCACTAAACATCCCATGGATGGCCAAGAGAACTAACAAGTATGTCTTGGAGAGGGTCCAGCTGGGGTGCTCTTTGGAGGCAAGGATGATGGGCAAGTTGCTAGGAGGGGCTATTCCTTGTAGAGGAACATCATGCTTGGAAGGGTCGAGGGTTAACGAAGGAGAGGGAGACCCTCAACCAAGTGGACTGACATGGTGACTGCCGCCACAGGAAGTGTGAGGATGGTGCAGGATAGGACGGGGTTCAGATCTGCTGTTCACAGAGTTGTTATGAGTCATACTCGATGACACCTTACAACAACAACAAGAAGTCGCCCATGAACCCAGTGGTCCCCTTAAAAGCCCAGTGACACCTACTGGTTTTCAACAGGAATTGCTAAACTGCTTTGCAGCATATTTCCCAGGCCTTAAAATGAAACAAATAAACGACCCTTCAGGACAGAGTAGACCTGCCCCAGGAGGTCTCTCAGGTGGTACAGGAGCAGAAGGCTAACATCTTTCTTTTTCAGAGTGTGTGGGGAGTTTGAACAATTGACCTTTTGGTTTGCAGCCAAGTGCTTTGATCGATGTTCCACAAGGACATCCTCTTTTCTGAGCCAATACTAAGGAAACAGAGGCTTGCTTCACATAGTGATGAAATATTTACAAACCGTTTTATCTAATGCAGAGAATGTAACTAGGCGATTTCTCTTGCTTCCTGAAGATGTTTTTAGGCTCCAGCTCTTGGCGTTCCTGTACACAACAGAAAGGAATCCTGCCCAATCCTGCACCATCCGCACAATCTCTGATACGCTTAAGGCCATTTTTATTGTCATTGTCAATCCGCTGCATCAGGGGTCTCCCTGTCTTTTGCTGATATTCCACCTTTCCAAGCATGATGTCCTCCAGGGCAGGCCCCGGGCCCCTCCCACTAACATACCCAAAGTGTGTCAGATAAAGTGTCATCACGCTTGCTTCTGAGAACACTGGCCATACTTATAAGAGAGATTTCTTTGTTCTTTTGGCAGTCCTTGGTATATTCTCGATTCTTCACTGGCACTGCCATTCAAAGGCATCAGTTCTTCAGTTTTCCTTATTCATTGTCCAACTTTCACGGACATAAGCAATTGAAAATACCATGGATAGGGAGAGCTCTGGTGGCCTAGTGGTAAAGAACCTGCACTGCAATCCCAGAAGTATGTGGTTCAAATCCACCAGATGCTCTCCTGGAGAAGGAGGGGCAGTCTCCTCCTGTACCAGTCAGATCTGATTTGACAGTACACACACATGAAATAATAATAATAAAAAAAAAAAAGACAATGGGTTTGTCCAGATGCACCTTAGTCCTTAATGTTATATCCTTACTTTCCAGCACTTTAGAATGATCCTTATCAGCACTTTTGCCCTTTGCCTTATGGTGTTTGATTTCATGATTGCCAACTGCTCACTGAAGCAGGTGTTGAGTATGAATCCAAGTAAAATGAACTCCTTATTAATTTTTAAAACTTCAGGACCACACCTAAAGATTTGTCCAAACGGATGTATTCCCCATTCTGGCCAGTGACATCCTAGCATGGTCCTGGGCACTGTCAAGGTATCGTGCAGAGTCCCTGCCTTCTGTCTGCTCCATGCAGTAACATCCTACCCCTCGAGTCGTGACAGCCACAGATGTCTCAGACATCGCTGAATGTTGAGTGTGGGAGTGTAAAGGTTCACACCTTTCTCAAGTTGTCTTGGCCTTCTACATACACACCTATCTCATAGTGGCTCGATAGGACAGAGTCGAATTTGCCTCTTAGGGTCTCAGAGTCTGTCCTTTATGAAACAGGGGCAGATCTCTTGAGTACTTACCCATCATGCATCGAGAGCTTCTTACACACACCCCCAATACCTGCCACCCTAGAAAATGATAGATGTGCCCCAAACATAAAGGCAGAGGGGCTCTTTGAGTCCCCAGTGCGAGGTGCCCCGCATATTCAGGGTGTCTGGGGAGGGGACACTGGCAGCGCCGGCCCCTTCCTGTGGCTCAGCTCCCCTGCCCTGGAGGGAGGGTGGCCATCTTCCCAGTCCCTGGTGGGTGGGCCTGCTGGGCAGTGGCGTGATCAGAGCTCCGGGTGGGTGGAGACAGGCCATCCTTTTCCTCCTTCCCAGTTCCCAGGGCTGGGTGGTGCTAGTGGTAGCAAAAGCCAGCCCAGCCAGAGCCTGAGGGCGTGGGGAGCCCCAGCCCCCAGATTTGCAGACTGTGTGGCTGCCAGGTGTGGGGCTGTGACACCCAGCCCTGTGGACCCGCCTCACCTCCTGTCCCAAGTCCTTGGATCCCTGGCTTGAGGCCAGCACAGTGGTGACTCTCTGCTCACTGAGCCACAGAGAGAAGTTGGGTGGGTGCTCCTGCCTTTCACACCTCCCTTGCACCCCATCACAACCAGCATCCTTGAGGTCACCCTGATCCGCTCCCTGCCCTCCTCATACCCCCTTCAGTACTTCTTTGGGGATAGAATAAGTGAGACTTTTTTTTTCTCTTGGCTTCACCCTTGGGCAGGAAGGCAGAAATGAGTGTCGGGTGTGGCCTCTTTGAGGTTGGGATATATTTAGGCCAGGAAGAGCCTGTGTGTGGCGGCGCCAGCTGGGGAGGGGGTGGCCAGGGCCCTGAGCCAGTGCGGGGAGGGTCCTCTCACCTCCCATTCACAGAAGGAGCTTCCTTTTCTGTTTCCCTGGGGGATCAGGGAGCTGGCCACAATGGGGGATGGCTCAGGGGAGGCGCGGAGTGGGGAGCACTTCCAGGAACCGTGGGAGGGCTGAATATGGCTGCCTGGAGATGCTGGGGCTGCTGACTGGCACCAGGTCCATCTGCAGCTGCAATGTCCAGTCTTCACAAGAAACCAGCAGGGCCTTGGGTACGGATGGTTCACAGCTGTGAGCCGAGAGAGGTTAGGCCTCTTTCCTGAAGTCCCTGAGGAAAGACTGGCCCAGCTGTTTGCAACTCAGACAATGTCCATTTTCCATCATTTACGTATGACTTCCTTAACAGGTGACAACTGACCACTCACACTACCCAGGAAAGGCCAGGACCCACTGGAGGACTAGGCCAGGGGCTGGGGCCAGATCTGCTGTCCTGGCTCTTTTCTGAAGACCAGCAAGGATTTTTATATTTTGAAATGGTTGAAAATAAAAGATGCAAAATACTGTGTGACACAAATATATAAAATTAAAATTCAGTGTCATCAATAAAATCTTATTGAAACACTGCCATGCTCATTCATGCAGGTCCTGTCACTGGCTGCCATGACACACACCATCAGGTCCACAGAACTGAAAATGTTGCCTCTCGGACTCTGTAGAAGTTTGCTGACTCCTAGGCTAGACAGATGGGCTCCTGTCTGTGGACTTGCTTTCACCCGGCACTGAGGGAGAGGACAGGGAAGAGAAAACAGGTGAACTGAGGTCAGATGACGGGCATCGACCAGGCTGGCCTACTTCTGAACAGCCCAGGACCCCAGCAAGGGGGCTTGGAGTTTTTGTTCCCTGGTGGTAGTGCTGGATGCAGGCCCAGGGGCTGCCTGTTGAGAAAGGGGTGACCATGTGTGTGTGTGTGTGTGTGGCCATCGGTCTGTGGTCTAGATTGGCCAGGGTGGCATCTCAAGATGGTTCAATTTGGGGTCCCAGAAGGTGGTGGATGTGAGGATGTGAGGACAAGCAGGAGGCAGGGGCTGTCCTCAGTCTGTGATGGGGACAAAGGTGACCTGTTCTACTACTCAGGCCACAGTGCACTGGACACCAGCCTTTCTTGATCTGCATGTGAATGTGGGCATGTTGAAATGACTTGTTTTTGAAACCAAAATCCTTTTTCAACTGTTGCAGACCGAGGGTAAAATACTTTTATAATTATTAATAATGAGACAGCCAGCCAGCCAGCAAGTAGACAGAACAGAGAGCATAAAACAGGGGGCCAGCAGTTCTCGACTGAAGGGCCTCAAGCCATGCCTCTTTGTATTTATTGATAATCAGGGGAAGCAAATCATAAAAAGAATTCCTTGTAAATGAAGCCAAATTTTTCTCTATTGTCAACCTAATGTTTTAGCTCAGGAAGTATTTCGCGAGTAGCGAGTAGTAACACTCACTCTGTAGGGGGTCCCTAGCTGTCTCTTGTCCGCAGGGAACCGTTTAGCTCATTTTCTGTGATCTGTCACAAGAGAAATCCTAAGTCATAAATTTGTAATTTCTACAATTCCTGAACAAGGGTTTTTATATAATATTTGGTATGAAGTTTGGCTTCCCATATTCAACCATTTAAAAATATAAAAATTGTTGTTATTAGCCTTTGTCTATTTCCTCCTGGTCCTTCATCCGCAACTTCAGGATTTGTAATGTGGGTCTTTTGACCTTCTTCCTACAGATCACTTCCGTATGGCCTCTCTTACCTTGCTTTTGTGATTCCAACAGAGTTAAGGGGAATTAAGCCAAGGAGGTGTTTGTGGCCCACCAAGGGGATTGGACAGCTTACTAGTAATGCAAATAAGGTGGATGGAACCCCTGTGGGGGTGGGACTATGCAAATAAGGTGGATGGAACCCCTGTGGGGGTGGGACTATGCAAATAAGGTGGATGGAACCCTCACCAGTGGACTGGCCAATTTTGTCATTTGCTTGGCTTAACAATCCTTCCACAGATGTAGTTGATCTGATTCCTAGGTAGTTCATCAGTGAGGTCTATGTGTAAAGTCACCTTTGGGTTTCCCCTTTGGGTGTTGTGTTTGTGTTTTTGTTTTTTTTTTTAAAGATAATTTGCAATGAATAAATCACTGAGCATACAAATTCATTCGATTTCCAGCCTCATTTCTGTCACCAAGTCCATTCTTTCTGACTACCCTGACTTCTTTCTCCAACTTTGACATTCCAGTCATGCATTATCATTAATACATCTCATTGCATGTTTGGTCAATTTCGGAATTCAAAATTTGGTGAAAACCTTCAGTTTCCTCCTCCTCTTTTTGGCTTTAGCTGTTGGTGCGTATAATACTTAAATAGTAGCCATATTAACAGGTTTTCCTTGTGTACATATAGATAATACCCTGTCACTTACAACAATGTACTTCAGGCTAGAACTTGAATTTGTCTTTTTTAACTATGAATGCTTTTAACTATGAATACTTTGTCTATTTTTCATTCCCGGTAGAGTATATCATGGGATTTTTCTGATTCATGGTGGCCAATTCCAGTCCATCTCATCTCACTAATGTCTAGAATGTCAATGTTCATGCATTCATTCCACTTATGACAACTTGTAGTTTTCCTACATTCATACTACGTACAGTCCATATTCCAGTTATAAAGGCTGCTTGCAAGGGAACTCTGGTGGCCTAGTGACAAGAAGCTGTGCTGCAATCCCAAAGGCGTGCTGTTCAAATCCACCAGATACTCCACTGGAGAAAGAGGGGCGATCTCCTCTTGTCTGTCCCAGTCAGAGCCAATTCGAAGGTACACACACTCAAAATAGTTAAAATAAAGACTGTTTGTAGCTGTTCTCCTCATTTTGATTGACTTCTAATCTGGCTCTTCCTCTAAGACTGTACAGCTGTCTGTGTTCCTCTCTGTTCATAGGGTTTTAGTGTTCGCTATTTCAGAAGTGGGTGGTCAGTCTTACTTTCTAGCTTGTCTTAATCTGGGATCTCTGCTGAAATCTGTCTACCATGGGTGATCCTTCTGGCCTTTGACATACTGGTGGTACAACTTCCAGCATCACAGCAACCCACATATCACCCCAGTACAGCAAATTGACAGACAAGTGCTGAACTACAAAGAGCAAGTGATAAACAAGCAAGCATATGTACACCTAAGCTATAAAAGAAAATAATTAGCAATGTGCAAATCATTACTCCAATACAACATGTTGTTGTTGTTGTTATGTGTCGTCGAGTTGCTTACGAGTCATAGCGACCGACCCTATGTACAACAGCCCTAAACTCTGCTCTGTCCTGTGACAATCGCACTGTCTCTGACACACCCATCCTGATTACTCTAGTCATTGACTCAATTCGCCTCATAGAGGGTCTTCCCCTCCTGCATTGTCTCTCCACCCTCCCAAGTATGATGGCCCTCTCCAAGGACCGGTCTCTCCTGTCCAAAGTATGTCAGACGAAGCCTCAGAATCCTTGCCTCCAAGGAGCAGCCTCGTTTAACCCTCTCTAGGGTGAATCTGTTTTCATAGCAGTCCATGGTACCCTTAGTACTCTTCTCCAGGACCACAGCTCAAAGGCATCAATTCTCCTTCTATCCTCCCTAGTCATTGTCCAACTCTCTGATGCATAACAAGTGATCACAAAGACCATGGCCTTTATCAGATGCACCTTAGTCTCCAGAGAGACACCATTGCTCTTCAGTACTTTAGAGAGGTCCCTAACAGCAGACTTTCCCACAGCAATATGCCTTTTAATTTCCTGGCTGCTGGTGCCAAGAGTGTTGATTGTGGAGCCAAGCAGACTAAAGCTGTGAACAATCTCAATCTCTTCGCCAACCATCGTGATGCTGCCAATTGGCCCAGTGGTGAGAATCTTTGTCTTCTTGACATTGCGCCTCAATCCATATTGGAGGCTGCAGTCCTTGACCCTCTGCAGCAAGTGCTTCAGGTCCTCCTAAGTTTCGGCAAGCAGGGTTGTGTCATCTGCATAACGCAGATTGTTGATAGATCTTCCACCGATCTTGACCCCACATTTCTCTGTCTCTTAAAATCTGCTGGAGGGTCAGCTGTGGTTAAGTACCTACTAGATAGTACACAACAATGAAAGAATAAACAGATCTGTCTGGGGGAAAGTGCAGCCATAGTGTTTCTTGGAGGCAAAGATGAAAAACCTTTGTCTCATTACTTTGGGTATTTTGTTAGGAGAGGCTATTTCTTGGAGAGGAACATCATGCTTTGGAAAGGTGAAGGATCGGTAAAAGAGAGAAAGACCCTCAACAACATGGATTGACACAGTGACTGTGGCAAATTAGTCACTTGAGTGTGGCAGAGCTGATGAGGACGGCAGTGGACAACAGGCTTCAGATCGCTTGTTCATAGGAGTTGTACTTGACTGGATAACAACAAACAGCAGACTTAACAATCCCAGAACAGAGCGGCAACTCTACTACCACCAGAAGAGACAGGACAGAATGTTTCCTTTGGACCTAGGATCCTATCACTGCAAACCTTCTAGACTCAGGAGTCAGTGAAACATGGTAAGGAATATTATCAGGGAAATGGTGGTAGCAGCGGCAGCAGAACCAGGAAAACCAAAAAGATTGGTGCAAGGCAGTGAAGTAGGTTTCTTGATCCAGGGAGCAAGACCTGCGAGCTTTCTGTCGTGGGGCTTGCTGGTGGAGTGGTTTGCCTCTGGGCACTTCTTGGGTGGGTGTAAAGACCTGTGTAATACTTGCCCAAGCAGGGCTGACCCTAGGCCTGCCTGAGAGGCCTGATGGGCTGAGGGTCAAGAGATTGAGGGCCGAGGAGAGCCTTTACTGTAAATACAGCCAAGAAAAGATCATCCTGACCTATGGTATCCTGAATAATTTCTGAGCCTGAATTGTAAACTGTTAATTCCCATGATCCTGACTGTTGTGAGTTCTGTGTGACCATTGCAAGGAATGATGGGGCCCAGTAGAGAAGTAGAGTGTGCCATGGGAGGGACGGTTGGTGCTTGGAGGCTGGAGTCAGCTATAAACTGTTAATCTTGATTCTCCTTCCCCTTAAAGTCAGAGGTCAGACACTATTTCTACACTATCCCCACAGCCTCTACAGGCTGGCTTCACCTTTGGGCAGCTGTCTTGAGGTAGCCTCACCCTCTATTCTTTCTTCTAAGGCTGGGCATGAGAAACAAGGTTGGAACCATTCTAGAAAACCATTCGAGTTCCTCTCTGTCTTCTCTGTACTGGGAGCAGCCTTCCTGCCACAACCCCTCATCCCCTGAAAACGCTTATCTGTATGGAGTTTGTCTCCACCCCCTCCCTCATCAGGAGTGCCTCTCAGCTGCTGAGCCGTCCAGTGTCTGCAGTGGTCCTGAAACAACCAGAGACACCGAGAGATGAGAATTCCAACTCCTTGACAGCTCCACTTTCCATGATTTCATTTATCCCTAGTCACTGCCTCCAAACCAGCACTATCTCAAGGGATATTAACGCAGCAGCCAAGTTCACTGGGGCTGGGGGCTGCCACGGTAGGAGTGGCTGGCTCTGGAGCTGGGATTGGGTCTGTGTTTGGGAGCCTCATCGTTGGTTATGCCAGAAATCCTTCTCTGAAGCAGCAGCTCTTCTCCTGTGCCATTCTGGGCTTTCCCCTCTCAGAGGTCATGGGGCTCTTTTGCCTGATGGTGGCCTTTCTGATCCCCTTTGCGTTGTGAAAGAGCTGTCTCCACCTCTTATATTTTGTTGGTTCCTCCCCCCCCCCCGTCCCTGTCTCCCCTATGTCCCCTATGTCCCTGTCTCCCCTATGTGTTCCTTTCCCTGTAACTCCCCAGGCAGTCTGGGGAAAGTGAAGTGATTGGCTCAGGGTTCGACTGAGGAAAGATAAATAAATACTGTTAATAAGATAAAAAAAGAAAAAGAAAACCATTGGGTTGCCCAGCTCTCCTGGAAGGAGGTATTCGGTTACCCCACATCTGTGTGGGGCCCTCCATTCCCTGCATTTGGCCATGGCTCCTCTACCCTGCTGCATTTATGACTTACTTCAACAGCAGCTCCTTTATAAACAACTGCATTGCTGCCCTGCAGAGCCTCATTTAACCACTGACGGATTTATTGATCGATGATTGATTGATTCATTCCTGCCCATCTCATGTCAACCCACCTGCAACCAAGATGTCTGCATTGGATTACTCTGAGAAAAAAAGAAAGTAATTGCAGCCAAAAAAAGAGAGAGAAACACCACAAAAGAGAGATTCTCACCATGGGCCAGTTGTCAGCACCATGATAGATGGAAAAGAGACTGAGATTGTTAACAATTTCAGCTTGCTCAGCTCATAAGCAACACTCTTGGAACTAGCAGCCAGAAACGAAAAGATGAATTGCATTAGGAAAATGTGCCATCAGGGACCTCTCCAGAGTACTAAAGAACACCGATTGTCAGTCTAGAGACTAAGGTGCGCCTGATCCAAGCCATGGTCTTTGCAATTACTTTCTACACATCAGTGAGCTGGATACTGACTAAGGATGACAGAAGAAGAATCAATGCCTTCGAGTATGGTACTGGAGAAGAATATTGAACATACTATGGATAGCCAAGAGAAGAAACAGATTTGTCATGTAGAGGGTGAAACCAGGTTGCTCTTGGATGCAAGGGTTTTGAAACTGGCACACTTTGGGCATATTGCCTGGAGTGACCAGTTCTTGGAGAAGGACATCATGCTTGGAAGGATGGAGAGGCAGTGCAAGAAGGGAGGACCGTAGAGGAGGTGGATTGACACAGTGACAGGGGTCCTGGGGGTAGCTGTGTCAGAGACAGTGAGATTGGCTCAGAATAGGACAGCCTTCAAAGCTATTGTGCTATGAGTTGCTATAAGTGATAAACAACTTGACAGCACATAACAACAACAGCAAAAAAAAACTGAGAACAGGTTTTTGCTCAGACAGTAGTTTATTAATTAATTAATAATTAGTTAATATTAATGTTTATAGCAGCTTCAGTCATAATGGCCCCAAGGTGGAGGCAGCCTCATTGTCCTTCAGGGATGAACGGGTAAAGAATTTGTGGTACATGTTTGCAGTATTACTCAACCGTAAGAATGAATGAGGTGCTGATTTATGTTACCATGCCAATGGCCCTCTAAAAATATTACATTAAAAAGCCAAACGCTAAAGATTACAGTGTACCACTGCAACTATAGGAAATAGCCAGAACTGGCCAATCCATACAGAAACAGGTGAGGGTAGGGGAAGAAGATGTGGTGGGATGAGGTGGGGACGTAGCTTGTTGTTTGGTGCCCTCAAGTCTATTTCAATTCACAGTGATCCAAGTGACTGAGTAGATCTGCCCTATAGGGTTTTCTAGTCTGTCAACTTTACAGGAGCGTATTGCCAGGTCTTTACTGCCAAGGGGTTGCTGTTGTTGTTGTTATGTGCCGTCGAGTCGTTTGCAACTCATAGCGACCCCATGTACAAAAGCCCTAAACCCTGCTCTATTCTGTGCTAAACTTACCATCTCCAACATACTCATTCCCGCCACCCCAATCACAGTATCGATCCATCTCGTCAAGGGTCTTCCTCTCCTGCACTGCCCCTCCACTCTCCCAAACACGATGTCCCTCTCCAAGGACCGGTCCTTCCTTGCAACATGCCCAAAGTATGTCAGATGAAGCTTCAGAATCCTTGACTCCAAGGAACAGCCTGGCTTCACCCTCTCTAGGACAAACCTGTTTGTTCTCCTAGCAGTCCATGGTATATTCAACACTCTTCTCCAGCACCACAGCTCAGAGGCATCAATTCTCTTTACATCATCCCTAGTCAACTGTCTAACTCTCTGATGCATAGCACGTAATTGTGAAGACTATAGCCCAGATCAGGCGCACCTAGTGGGGCTCAAATGGACAACCTTGTCCTTAGTAGCCCAAGGGGTAACTATTTTACCACCAGGGAAGGGGGTGCAAATGTCACAGAGTTCCTTCCTAGAGTGATAGAAGTAATGGGCCTACAACATTGTGGATGTAGTAATAAATCTCAATGAATGAATCACTTAAAAATAATTAGTTAAATTAGTAAATAAAATAATTAAAAATTATTTTCATGTTACCTCTATTAAAAACAAAACCCAGCAAGTCATCCAGGCCTGGGTGTTTTGTGCTTCCACTCTGACTTCAAATAAAAGGACCAGTGCCGTAGCCTGCCTGTTGGTCACCCCGACC
The DNA here is from genome assembly GCF_000299155.1 of Elephantulus edwardii. NCBI lineage: Eukaryota > Metazoa > Chordata > Mammalia > Macroscelidea > Macroscelididae > Elephantulus > Elephantulus edwardii. The sequence continues at coordinate 2,152,785 of NW_006400046.1, read as the reverse complement.
CCTGCTAGGACCGGTGCTACACACGGGTGCCTGCCTGTCAGAGCCGCTTGGTGAGCTAAAGGGAAGATCAGGAGGGGGCTGACTGGCCGCCCCGTGCACCCCAGCGGTGGATGGGGCAGGCAGGACCTGTACATGCCTTACAGCTAACCGATCCCCAGGTGTTGCAGACTGAGGATAAAGTATTTTTATAATTATTAATAATGAGATAGACAACCAAGAATGAGATAGAACAGAGAGAGTAAAGAACAGGGGGCCAGGAATTCCATGACTGAAGGTGCCCAAGCCATGCCTCTCTGTATATTTATTGAGAATCACAGGGAAGGTAAACAAAGGAAAATCACAAGGGAGTAGAAAACAAAAGCAAGGGATCATGGGAAGTCTTTTGCAGATAAGGTCAAGTTTCTCTCTATTTTTTACCTTATGCTTATCTCAGGAGAGAGAGATTCAGTAAATACAAGCTAAGAACAATGTTGACTCTTAGGAAATACCTTAGTGCCACAGGGTGAATTCTAGCTTGTATTATATCCTGATATGATATGATATTGTCTTCCTGTCAAACATTCTTCTAGGTGGTATAGCACTGGTCTGTGCGTTGCTGTACAGAGGTAACTCGTGGTTGCTGTGATGCTGAAGACTGTGACAGTGATGTGCCAATCGTGGTAATGGGCACCCATGGTGGACAGTGTTGGCTGGAGCTTCCCGACTAAATCAAGCCTGGAAGCAGGAGCGGCATCCACTTCCAAAATGGCTTGCCTCTGGAAACTCTATGTACGAACAGTGCTCAGGCTGTTCATTCATAGGGTTGCTATGAGTTGTCTACGACTCGACAGTATCAAACAACAACAACAACAACAACAACAACAACAACAACATATCCTGATATAGCATTTGGTTTATTATTAATATTAAATTTGATATTCAGCTTCCCACACCCAAGCCTGTTCAGTGCACCCCTGTGTGGTTCTCATTTCCTCTGCTTTGCTCTGCCCCACTCAGTGTACTCAGCATGGTTTTTTAAAGTCCATATATGTTGTAACATGATTCAGAACCTCTTTATTTCTTTTTATGGCTTAATAATATTCCATGGTATATATAGAGTTTGTCTGTATCTGTTGATGGACACATAAATTGTTTCCTCCTCAACCACCTTTAACATGTGAAAGTTTAAGCATGCCTTGCTTAGCGTTCACTGGCTCCCTGTGGCCCTCAGGGTCAAAGCCAAATGGTGTTAAGGGGAATGTCAAGCAGAGTACCTTGCATGTCAGTTTTCTGAATTCCTTGGGTCTAGCCTGTCCTGTGTATGCGTGGATTGCCTCCACACCTCTTTCTTCCACGTACTTTTCTTCCAGAGTTCAGGACACGGCGTCAGTCTTCTAATGCAGTTGGCCTCCCTGCAGCACTGAGCCACTTTTTTTCTGTTGTGATTAACCGTTTCTGGTCTTCTGTTTGTTGATGTTCCCGGGAAGTTGCACTGCTGATGTACAGGCGGCTAGTTTGAATCCACCAGCATATCCACTGGGAAGAAGGGCCATCATCTCCTTCCCTTGTGATTCCCAGCTTCCGGAGGATCAGCGACAAGTCAGCGGGGTCTCGAAAGCATTGGGGTTTTGTGTGTGTACTTGTCACCCCTGTTTGTGGGTTTATGTACTCTTCTTCCCCCATCTGATGCTGAGTCTGTGTTCTCTGTCTTCTCTTGTCTTGTTGATACTCAACAAAGTGGACTGACACAGTGACTCTAACAGTGGGCGTGAACATATCAGAGAGTATGGAGATGGTGCAGGATCTGGTCATAGGGTCGCTGTAGGTCATAGTCAACTCGATGGCACCAAACCACTGCCTTTCCTTTTTCTTTCTTTCTTTCTTTCTTTCTTTCTTTCTTTCTTTCTTTCTTTCTTTCTTTCTT
>NW_006400046.1:2142092-2150672 GCF_000299155.1 Elephantulus edwardii | reverse complement strand
CAGCAGAGCATCTGGTGGATTTGAACCCTGCACCTCTGGGATTGCAGTGCAGCTTCTTGCCACTAGGCCCCAGAGCTCGCCACCACTGCCTTTTCTACATTCATTTATTTTTATTGTCTTTTTTATTTGTTGTTGTGTACCGTCGAATTGTATCCAACTGGCCCAGGAGGAGACTGCTCCTCCTTCTCCAGTAGAGCATCTGGTGGATTCGAACGCATGCCTTTGGGATTGCAATGCAATCTTGCCACTAGGCCACCAGAGCTCTCTAACCACGGCCTTTTCTATCAGACTGAGTTTATGCACTCGTCTTCCATCAGTTCTGATTTTATGCACTCTGCCTCCCCCTCTGACTGAGTCTGTGCCCTCTCTGTGAGTTTATGTACTGTGCCATCCTCAGCTTTGCAGTCTGTGCCTGCGTACAACTGGTGCTCAAGGAACTGGAGGGTTGACACTAGGTGCCTGGCGCTCCGCACTGTGGGTGGGGCGTGAAGCCTGGTGGACGTGGCAGCAGGTGCCCAGAGCAGAGGGCGGGCCTGTTGGGTCAGGGGCGTGGCCTCCGGGGCGGAAGTCCAAGGTTGTGGCCAGGGGGAGGTGGAGGAGTCCTGGGTGGTGCCCTCTCCTCCAAGGCGGCCCAGAGTACGCATCCAGGGCGCGGGAGGGCCAGCCTGCGCTCAGACCCCCGGGCCGCATGGCGCTGTGGCTGAAGCGTGCGGTGAGGGCCAGCTTGACCTGCCTCCACTCGGGCATGCGCACGACTTGTCATTTCCAAGGCCGAGTTTTGTCAGACGAAAGAGGCAAGACTTGGCTGCTCCCCAGCTCCCTGGCCTCCTTTCTCCGCTTCCAAAGCGGGCTTTGTCACCGGGAGCGTGTATTTGTGGACGTGTGTTTGTGGTGGCAGGGGAAGCCGGGGGTGGCATCTTTTAGCAAGCTGGTGGCCATTCCCCACTTCTCGTCCTACGGCTTCTTTTTATATCTTCACGTCTCTGCAAACCTGTCTGTCTGAGCCTGGTCCGGCGCGGGGCTGTGAGGGTCGGCAGGGGGTGGGCCAGGAGGCTCTGGCGGTGGTCCCGGTGGCGCAGGCGGGGCGCGCATGTGGCCGGGGCTCCGCATCAGATGGTGTTGGAGCTATATTTACGAACCACTCTCCCCCAGGCCGGGACGAATGAGTCAGTCGCTTGGTCTGGGTGACCTGAGGCCGGGCTGGATCTACCTAGGAGACTGCAAAAGTAGGAGCCTGGTAGAGACCCTGACTCGGAGATCTGGGTCTTTCCTTGCCTTTTGGGAACCCTGGACTGGTGAATACCTAGGCTGCTCTTCTTGGTCCTACTCAGCTTAGCACCCTCAGTGAAAAGTCCAGTGGGTGCCCCCCATTTAGGGTCCTTGGGACCCCGCCACAAGTGGGGTTCCGTCGGCAGGATTCTCGTTCCTGGTTCCTTCCATGCTTGCATTCCTCAGCGCGCTTTCTTGTCGTCGGGGAACTGTGCTGCTGCTGTGCTTGGTGCCAGCTGTCCGCACAAGAGCGACTGTCCTGGAGCTGGGTGAGGGCCATGGATCTGTATGCGCGCACACACGTGCACACATGTGTGCCCACAACTCTGTGACAGGGGCTTGTGTGCACCTGGCCAGGTGGAGTGATGAAGTGACCCTTAGATGTGGCAGAACGGGGGCTTGGAGAAGGGCATCTGACCTTCCTCTCAGATGCCACATAGACTGATATTTTCATCAATTCCACAGAGGAGCAAGATAGCCACACTAAGACGCCAGTGGATGGTGTGTGTGTGTGTGTGTGTGTGTGTGTGTAGATCATACAGACACAAGAGTTCAGAACAATCCCTGGAGTGTGAATCCAGGCTTGCCCAGTCCAAACCATCACCAGCGTAGCTTTTAAGCACTTGGAATGTTGACTGGTTGTGGTGGAGATGCTTTCTGAAAGTGATCTACACAGTGGATCTCAGACTTCCCCTGGAGAAAAGAATGTAAACATATTTCACTGAGGGTTTTTTTTTTAAGTTGTTTAAAATAACATTTCAATTCGAAGGACGTTGGGGAGAACACTTACCACTGCAGAATACCTTCCGTGTCTCCTCACACAGTTAACATCACTATTCTTCCGTGATATAGATTTCTGTGGAAAACTTGTCGGAAGGTTTGCCAAAGCCAGGAGATGATTAATAAAGTATGTCTTAATTAGTTACTTGGAAGCTCAGTTAACAGCTTTGGGATAGACCCATCTGGCCCCAATCTTGCTAAATATCTTCAAACTACAGAACTCCTTAGCCCTTAGCTTTAGCTCCTGCCCAGTGTTTTAGCTGGTCCCATCTGTGCTGCTTCTCCTCTGGCCCCCGTGGGGTGCTAGTCATCAAAGTCTGGGATGTCGAGTAACCCCAGTAACCTTTGGAGCATAGTAGGCAATGTGCAGGTGGTAGGAACACCAGGATGCCGATGACCAGGATCATGAATGGCCCGATGTGCTCCCCACCTTTGCTGATTAGCCTGCCAGCAGGAGAGAACCAATGATGATGAGAAGGGTGCCGATGAAAAACAGCACCGTGGCAAGGGCAATGGCTTTGTAAGTTCTCTTACAAAGGGCTTTTCGTATACTTGAATAAATTGGATCTCATGACATCAGGAAAGAAGGAAAGTTCCCCACAATCTGCTGGCTTCTCCTGAAAGCCATCATCTGTGGAGAGTCTTATGCTGTTGACATTTTACGTAATTGATCAACAGAATGATAGAATTTTATCTGTATATCATATCACCTATATCTATCTATCTATCTATCTATCTATCTATCTATCTATCTATCATGGTCAATAAAAGTACTGGTCAAATAATTTTGTTACATGCTGTTGGTTCTCATTCCTAAGTGGCCCCGTAGAATGAAATGATGCACAGTCCTGTGTCACCCTCACAACAGCTGTTGTTAGGTGCTGTTGAGTCAAGTACAACCCCCTGAACGACAGGTCTGAACCCTGTCCTATCCTGTACCATCCTCACAGTCTCCGACATCCTCAAGCCCAATGCTGCCGTCACTGCGTAAACCCACCTGGTGAATGGTCTTCCTTTCCCTTTCTGTCCCTCTGCCTTCCCAAGCATAATGTCTCTCTCCACGGAATAAAATAACCTCTCCTAACAACCAGAGCATATGAGACAAAGCTTCATCATCTTTGCCTTTCAGCACTCTTCTCCAACACCACCGCTTAAAGGCATCAGTAATTCTTCTGTCATCTTTAGTCATGGTCCAGCTCTCAGATGCATAGCAAATGATGAAAAAGACCATGCATGGCCTGAATCAGGTGTACCTTTGTCCTCAAACTGACATCATTACTCCTCAATAATTTTTTTCTCCTCAATAATTTGAGGAGGTCCCTGACTATAGACTTACCCAATTGCTGCCAGTTGGTCCAGTGGTGAGAATCTTTGTCTTCTTGACATTGAGCCTCAATCCATACTGAAGGCTGGGCCAAGGGCAGGGACAACACTGTAACTAATGGTTAACTCCACAATGAAGGATTTATCATTCACTGTTCTATAAATTGCTTGTCTGTCAGATACTCCTAAATCTGAACATTCAGATTAAAACAAACTAGGAAGAAGGATTGGTCATCCACTTCTGAAATAGCAGGCCTCTGAAAACCCTATGTACAACAGAACACACGCAGATAACAGAAAGGGCAACGGATGCTGAGCTTTCAGCTGTGGAAATACAAAGGAAGAGGAACAGTTGTAAGCAGACACTAGTGATTATAACATGGAATGTGAGAACCATGAATGTAGGAAAATTAGACATTGTTAAGGAAGAAATGGAACGCATAAATATTGACATACTAGGCATTGGAGAGATGAGGTGGACTGGCATGGGGCATTTTGAGTCAGACGATCATATGATATATTACTCCGGAGATGAAAAGGTGAGGAAAATGGAGTTGCTTTCATAGTTAAAAAAGTAATTTCTAGATCCGTCTTGAAGTACAATATTGTGAGTGACAGGATAATACCCATACGCGTACAAAGAAGCACAGGGTACAGCAATTTTTAAAAAATTAATTTATTAAATTATTTTTCCTTTTCTTGTGTGCTGTCGAATCAGATCCAACTGGCACAGGAGGAGATAGCCCTTCCTTCTCCAGCAGAGCATCTGGTGATTTGAACCACAAGCCTTCGGGATTGCAGTGCAGCTTCTTTGCCACTAGGCCACCAGAGCTCCCTAGGGTATAGCAATTTTAGGGTTTCTTGGGAGAACAGAGTTTAGTGCACAGAGCACTAGAATGCAGGCTGAGAGAGCAGGCCAAAGCTTCTTGTTAGAGAGCGAGGCCAGGAAGAAAGACGAGAAGGCAGAAGTGAAGGTAAAAAGTAAAGATTGATTTACTACGAAGTTAAGTCCCACAGGACAGGATGGACCTTCCTCCTTGGAAAGGAAGTAAAGGAGGACACAGCTTCCTGAGGTGAGGTGGTTTATAAAGGCTTCCTCGTCTGGGCATGCTTTGGACCCGGAGCTGGGGCCAATGGGACCATGTCATGCAGGGTTCACAGTTTAGTGGGTGTTTCATGTCAGTATCTGCTTCCTAGTTCTGATGGCTCATGCAACTTTTGCATCCCCCACATCATTGGCTCTAGCCCTAACATGAAATCTTCTCTCATGGTGACTTGTTATTTTTATGTGCCCTTGAGTCGCCTGTGACCCACAGTACAGCAACTCTGAACCAGCCCTGTCCTGAGCCAGTCTCACTAATTCCGACACACCAACCCCCATTGCTTCAGTTACTGTATCAATCCATCTCATCCAGGGTCTTCCTCTCCTATGCTGTTCTTCCACCCTTCCAAGCGTGATGTCTTTTTTTCCAAGGACTGGTCTTTCCTGGCCATGTGCCCAAAGTATGTGGAGCTTCAAAATCCTAGCCTCCAAGGAGAGTCTTGATTTCACCCTCTTGAAAACAGATCTATTTTCTTGGCAATCCATGAGATGTTCAAGACTCTTCTCCAGCACCACAACTTGAAGGTATCTATTCTTCTTCTGTTATCCTTAGTTATTGTCCAGCTCTATGACGCATAGCAAGTAACTGTGTGGCCTGGATTAGGCACACCTTAGTCTCTAGATTGACATCGTTACTTTTCAGTATTATGGAGAGGTCCCTGAGAGCAGATTTTCCCAGTGCAATTAGTCTTTCGAGTTTCTGACTGCTGGTGCTAAGAGTGTTGATTTTGGAGCCAAGCAAGCTGTAATTGTTAACAACTTCAATCTCTTCTCCATCTATCATGGCCAATTGGCCCAGTGGTGAGAATATTTGTCTTCTTGATGTTGAGCTTTAATTCATGTTGAAGACTACAGTTTTTGACCTTCTGCAACAAGCGCTTCAAGTCCTCTTCAGTTTCAGCAAGCAAGGTTGTGTCATCTGCATAACATAGGTTGTTGATGAGTCTTCCTCCAATCCTGATACCACATTCCTCCTCTTAAAACCCTTCTTCCTGAATGATCTGTTCTACATATAGATTGGCAAGGTATGGAAACAGAATGCACCCCTGACACATTCCTTTCCTGATTTTGAACCATGCAGTATTTTCCTGCTCTATTCTGAGGACTGCTGCCTGGTCCAAGTTTAGGTTTCATATAAGCACAGTCAAGTGTTCTGGGATTCCCATTTTCAAGGTTAGCCACAATTTGTTGTGATCCACACAGTCAAATACCTTTGCATAGTCAATGAAGCATGGATAAACATTCCTCCAGTACTCTTTGCTTTCTGCCAAGATCCTTCTGACATTGGCAATAATATCTCTACAGCCTCAGAAACTTGATGGAGGGTTGCTATGCATTGAATCAACTCTAACGCAATGAATGAACTTTAAGTTTTTAAATATTTTTTTGGAATTGCCCTCTGGTAGGCAGCAGGAATTGCTAGGAAGGCAGGGATCCACTTACACGGTGTTCTGGGTGACCATGAAAGGTGAGAAACCCGTCTGACCCCGCATTTTCCAATCTGAGAACACCTCCCCAGCCTGGCCATGGTTGATGTTGATCTGTCCTTCTCTCCTAGTCAGCCCCTCTTCTCACAGAGCCTCCCAAAAGCGAGGTGAGGGTGGCTTCTGTGCCAAATACATCCTTTTATGTGAATAACTAGGGCAGGGTGAGCACTCGTATCTTCTGCCAGCCTCCCATTGTCATCCACTCTTCCTGAGAAAAGGAGCAGCAGGAACTTGGAGGCTCACAGGACAAGCTCCTGGACACTGGTCCTCCGGAGACATCTGCTCATTTCTAGCCTGTTGTTGATAGGTGCCATCGAGTCAACTTCAGCTCAGAGCTACCCGAGTATCGCAGATCTGGACCTTGCCCTATCCTGTGCCATCCTCAGCTTCTGATAAACATAGCTGAGGCCCGTCTACAGTCACTGTGCCAATCGATCTTGTTGAAGGTCTTCCTCTTTGTTACTGACCCTCTACCTTTCCAAGCATGATGTTTTTATCCGAGGACTGACCCCCTCCTAACAACAGTATGTGAGATGTAGTTCCACCATCCTCACCTCCAAGGAACACTGTTTTCAGTTTCTCTAAGACATATTTGTTCTTTTAGCAGTCCATGGATATTCTGTACTCTTCTCCAGCATCACAACTCAAAGACGTCGATTCTTCTTCTCCTTACTTTCTGTCCAACTTTCAGATGCATAGAAATTAACTGAAAAGACTATGTCTTGGATCATATTCACCTTAGTCCTCAAACTGGTGTCATTGCTCTTCAGTGCTTTGGAGAGGTGCTTGACAGCAGGTTTTCCCAATGCAACACACCCTTTGATTTCTTGATTGCTGTACCAAGGGTGGTGGTGTGGATCCAAGTAAGATGAAATCATTGACAGCTTCAGCATTTTCTCTGTCTTTCACGATGTTGCCTGTTTGGTTCAATGATGAGGATTTTTGAGTTTTTTTTATGTTGACATTAAATATATACTGAAGGCTAGTCTTTGATCTTCTGCAAGTGTTTCAAGTCCTCTTCACTTTCAGCAAGCAAAGTTGTGTACAAAGAGCTGGAGTTAGAAAATAAAAAAGGAGGAACTCACTCAGCCTTTTTCAAACTGAAAGAATTGAGGAACACATTTAAGCCTCTAGTTGCAACAATGAAGAATGCTACAGGCAAAATCTTTAATGATGCAGGAAGCATCAAAAGAAGACTGAAGGAGCCATTGCCACTGTATCAAAAATAATTGACTGACATGGAACCATTTCAGGAAGTAGCATATGGTCAAGAACCAGCGGTAATGAAGGAAGACGTTCAAGCTACGCTGAGGGTATTGACAAACAATAAGGCCCCATAAATTGGTGGAATACCAAGTAACAGGTTTCAACAAACAGATGTAGCCATGGACATCTATGCCAAGAAATTTAGAAGACAGCTTCTTGGCCAATTGACTGGAAGATATCCATTTTTGTTCCCATTTACAAAAAAAGATGACTCAAGAGACTATGGAAATTACCAAACAATATCATTAATATTACATGCAAGTAAAATCTTGTTTGAGTATTATATTAAAAAAATAGGTAAAACAGTACTTTGACAAAGAACTGCCAGAAAGTCAAGCTGGATTTAGAAGAATCTGTGGCACTAGGGATATCATTGCTGATGTCAGCTAGGACTTGGCTGAAAGCAGATAATACCAAAGGGAAGTATGTTTGTGTTTTATTGACTATACAGATATATTTGACAGTGTGGATCGTAACAAATTATGGTTAACATTGAGAAGAATGAAAATCCCCAACACCTAGTTGTGCTTCTGCAAAACCTATACCTAGACCAAGAAACTCTTGTTCAAGCAGAGAAAGGAAACATTGCATGGTTTAAAAGAAAAAAAAAGGTGTGTGTCAGGGCTATCTCCTCTCTCCATAACTATGCAGTCCATATGCTCAGTGAATCACTTGAGAAGCTGAAGGAGGTGGTATCAGGATCAGAGGGAAACTCATCAACCTTTCTGAGTAGACCCCACCAGAAAGTTTGGATGGAGCAGTTGTGCAGCTACACCTTTGAAACTTGTCTTTTGGTCTTGGCCCAGAGGAGGGAGCTGGGGTCTCTCAGGACCTTCTTCTCATGTACAGGTTATGAGTTACCTGACAAGGTACAGGTTGGCCATGTCTTTGGCACTTTGCCATATTCCCTCTAGGTGGCGCTATCTTCCTGCATGATTCTAGATGTCCAACCTGTCCATCAGGTGAGCCACCAAGATTCCTGGGCCTTTTGGGGATTGAATGTGAAGACATGGTCCTGAGCAGGGTGAGGTTTGATTTTGGAGATTTCTAGGGCTTAGTGGTAGTAAGGAGCTGCAGTGCAAACCCAAAGACATGTGTTTTGAATTCACCGCCTGCTCCAAGGGAGAAAGATGGGCAATTTCCTCCCAGGCGATTTACCACATCTGACAACGTGCTGGAGAGTCAGCTGTGGGTTGGTTCCAACTAGATCATACACAACAACAACAACAACAACAGCACCACAACAGGAAGCTCTTTGCTGCTAGCCCAGAGGCCACACTTGGTGGCAGTTGGAATTCATAGATAGCTCTGAGGGAGAAAGATGGGCAGTCTCCTCCCGTGTGACCCACAGCC
>NW_006400046.1:2130657-2141057 GCF_000299155.1 Elephantulus edwardii | reverse complement strand
AAGGAGAGGAAGACCTTTGATGAGATGGATCGATTCTGTGATTGGAGAGGTGGGAATAAGTGCATTTGAGATGGCTAGGTTGGCACAGGATAGAACGGCATTTAGGGTTCTTGTACATAGGGTCTCTATGAGTTGCAAGTGACTCAATGGCACATAACAACAACAACAACAACAACCCTGACGTCAATCCCGTTTTACAACAGTGGCCCTATGCAATATTTGTCCTTTTGTGACTGAGATATTTCACTTGACATAATGTCCTGTGGGGTCATCCATTTTGCATCATATTTCATGATTCCTTGTTTTTCAGTGCTGCATAGTATTCCATTGTGTGAATATACCACAGCTTCTCTATCCATTTTTTTCTATCCATTTTTAAAAAAATTTTAAATTTATTTTACCATTTTTTTTTGTGTGTACCATCAAATCAGACCTGACTGGTACAGGAGGAGATTTCCCCTCCTTCTCCAGCAGAGCATCTGGTGGAGTTGAACCGCATACCTCTGGGATTGCAGTATAACTTCTTGCCACTAGGCCACCAGAGCTCCCTAGCTTCTCTATCCATTTGTTTGTTGATGGGCACTCGGGTTGTTTCCAGCTCTTTGCTATATATTTTTTTTTTAAAGTCCAACTTGAGGAAGAATCTCAATAAGATGGTTTGACACTATGACTTTAAACAACGGGCTTTGAGTGTTCTGTGAAGCTGGCACGGGATTAGGGAGGTTTTGATCTGTTGGGCATACACTCTGTATGGATCAAAGTCCACCTGACAGCACCCAACAGCAAACACAGCAGTGGCAGGCCTAACTTGATTGCCTAATTGATTGACCATTTTATTATAAGCTCTTTGAGGGGCCAGGTTGAATCTAAGGTCCAAGACCTACTTTCTAGAAGAGAAGACATCTGGGTGCCTCAAGCACGATCCCCATATTACACTGTGTTACACAATGCACGGTGTCGCAGAAATAAGTTTGCACAATTCTAAAGTGGTTTTCTGTTACAAATATCGAAACCTCAGTGTGAATGGCTTTAATAAAACCAGGCATTTCTTACTTCACCGTTTCAAAGGTCAGCACTTGAAATCAGCATTTTGGTGGCACTATGGTCTTGCTGAAACTGAGGAGGTCCTGAAGCACTTGCTGCAGAGGGTCAAGGACTGCAGGCTTCAATACAGATTGAGGCTCAATATCAAGAAAACAAAGATTCTTACCACTGGACCAAGAGGCAGCATCAGGATGGATGGTGAAGAAATTGAGATTGTTAACAACTTTAATTTGCTTGGCTCCACAGTCAACACTCTTGGCACCAGCAGCCAGTCAATTAAAGACATATTGCAATGGGATAGTCTGCTGTTACGGACCTCTCCAAAGTACTGAAGAGCAATGCTGTCTCTCGGGAGACTAAGGTGCGTCTGATACAGGCTGTGGTCTTTGCAATCACTTGTTATATGTCAGAGAGTTGGACAATGACCAAGGAGGATAGAAGGAGAATTGGTGCCTTTGAGCTGTGGTGCTGGAGAAGAGTATTGAGGGTACTATGGACTGCTAAGAAAACAAACAGATCAGATTCATTCTGGAGCGAGTTAAACTAGGCTGCTCCTTGGAGGCAAGGATTCTGAGGCTTCGTCTGACATACTTTGGACATGTTGTAAGGAGGGACCGGTCCTTGGAGAGGGACATCATGCTTGGGAGGGTGGAGGGACGGCGCAGGAGAGGAAGGCCCTCTATGAGGTGGATTGATTCAGTGACTGGGGTAATCGGGATGGGTGTGTCAGAGGCAGTGCAATTGGCACAGGACAGAGCACAATTTAGGGCTGTTGTACACAGGGTCGCTATGAGTCGCAAGCGATTTGACGGCACTTAACAACAACAACATGGTTTCTGTCAGGGAGCTCTGGTGGCCTTAGCAGTAAGAATCTGTGCTGCAAAGCCAAAGGCACGTGGTTTGAATCTGCTAAATGCTCCATGGGAGAAGGATGGGCAGTCTCCTCCTGTGCAACTAACTGCCTCTGAAAACCCAGAGGGTCAGCTATGGGTCAGTTTTGACTTGATGGTATACAACAACAACAACAACAACAACAACAACAACGATGTTTGCCAATGCCTTCCTGGATTCTGGTGACCTCCGGAATCCCTGGCCATGCAAATGCACTTTCCACGGTGGCCGTCTTCCCTGTGCCCCTTTTCCCCAGCCTCTCTTGTCTTTCACAAGGACAGGACTCAGGTTGGATTAAGGCCCCCCTGCTCCAGTTTGACCTCATGTTAACAGAATGTGGTAACCTCTCCAAAGGTCTTCTTTCCTAACAACATCACAGGCGCCTGAGATTAGGACTCGAGTTTACGGGTTTAGGGGCACAACCCAAGCCCTAATAGAGCTTCTGCTCTGTTTCTTCCCAGCCCCTCTCCAGGGAGACACCAGGCAGCAGCTGTGTCCCTGTGGCCATTTCCTCTGGAGAAGAAAGCAGAGTCTCGGAAGACAAGCAGAGGACGGTGAAAGGCTGCACGGCCTGTCTCACGTCTGAGAAGCAGCCTGGAGGTAGTGTGCCTGGAGGGAGTGGGCATGGTGAGATCCCGGGAGTGGTGAGCGGCTGTGTATGGGCTGAAACGCGATGATGCTGGGAGGGCCCAGGGAGGGGTGAGCGTGGTGAGGAGGCCACCCATGCAGGACAGACAGATGAGGGCAGCGCTGGGGGGTCCAGGACAGAGGATGGATGGAGTGTGAGCACCGGGCTTCTCAGCTCAGGCTGCTGTGAGATCGAGCCTCAGCGTGGTGACAGATGCTGGCTTCCTCTCTGCAGTCGGCTCACTCAGGACAGCCCTTGTCTGCTGTCCTCTGTGCGGTCCCCACCTGGCCTGTCAGCAGATGCTTGGCCAGCTTTGGAGGATGACAGGTAACCTCACCTCAGCAACTGTGTCAAGATTTTCAGAGGGAAGCCAACTACAACGGGGGACCTGATGAGACGGAAATGGGACCAGTTAACTCCCTTCCTCTGAGTCTGAGTGTGTCCCACACTTTGGTTGTTTGCGGGCACCCTTTCTCGTCTGCTCTGCCTTCTGTCTGTCAGTTTGTCCTGCTGTGGTGACTGGATGTTGCTGTGATCTTGGGAGCTATGCTCCTGGGATTTCAAGCACCATTAGGCTCTCCCATGCTGATGGGTCTCAGCGGAGCTTCCAGACTGAGACAGATTAAGACAGGTTGCTACTCTACTGCTGAAGACTAACCTACTGATCACACAGAACATTCCAGTTGCTTCCTCTGCAGGCTTCTGTCGCTGGAGGAGGGTGTCATTTGGTAAAGCAGAGGGCCGGCAAGGGCGAGGATGATGTGGCTGAGATGAGTCTGTGTAAATGTCTCAACGGTGACACTGAATGAATATCATCATGAGAGTGATTCAGAACTGTTGCCATCGGACACCATGAGTCAGGGTTGACCAGATGGTGGCGAAGAAGAAGAGCTGAGGTAGGTGGAGTGCTGTGCCCGCAAACTTGCGTACTCAGGACCTCAGGACGTGGCCTTATTTGGAAATAGGTAGGTCCTTGGCGGATGTGACTAAGGTAAAGGTTGAGATGAAGTCACACTGGACGAGGGTGGGCCCGAAACCCAAAGCCAGGTGTTCTCATAAAGACGCAGCGACTTGAGACCCGTCAAGGACACAGAGGGCAGAAGGTGATGTGAAGTCAGGGGCAGAGACCGGAGCATTGCAAACCCAAGCCAGAAGCTGACAGCCGTTACAGAAGTGAGGCGAGAGGCGTGCATGGATTTGGGTATGGATAGAGTCTTCCTCAGCCTGCAGGGGCCAACGCTGCTGAGTCCTGTGCTTCGCGTGAACGTTTACAGAGCAAATTGGCTGCGAAAAAGAGGAAGAGTCTCTGGGAGAGGCAGCGACACGTGACTGTCACAATGGGCTGAAGCACAGAAGTGACTGTAGAGGATGGTACAGGGCTGGGCAGTGTTTGTGCTGTTGTCCAGAGGCCCCTGGAAGCTAACAACAACATTCAAGAATTCACACACATCGGTTGCAATCTCCACGATGTAACCACTGTCTTCCTGCTCCTGCCTTGTTTCTTTTCTTTTTTTAAATTTTACTTTATTAATTTTTATGAAAATTTACAGAGATTTTGGATCTCCATTCATTGTTGCACTTTTCTCCCTGCCCACTCCTCCCCTCCAGTTCGTTCTTCTCTTTAAAAAGCTAAAGAAAAATTCTTTCATTGTTATACAATCCCTCCCCCGATGTCCACTCCACTGTGCAGCCTTGATTCTAGACCCCTGTTATGATAATAATACCCAATCATATATCCCTTTTAAACAGTTCTCTCCCTCATCTGTTTCAATGCAGTAGACATAATTTATCCCATCTTTCTCAGTCTCCCCCCAACCCTGATGTCAGTCCTGTTTTACAACAATGGCACTATGCAGTATTTGTCCTTTGGTGACTGATATATTTCACTCAGTATAATGTCCTCCAGGGTCACTCATTTTGTATATTTCATGAGTTTTTTGTTTTTCAATGCAGCCTAGTATTCCATTGTGTGAATATACCAGAGCTTCTCTATCCATTTATTTGTTTTTTTAAAAATTTATTTTATTTCTTTTTTTTTTGTGTGTGTGTGTGTACCGTCAAATCAGGTCTGACTGGTACAGGAGGAGATTGTTCCTCCTCCAGCAGAGCATCTGGTGGATTTGAACCGTGCATCTTTGAGACTGCAGTTGCAGATTCTTGCCACTAGGCCACCAGAGCTCACCTATCCATTCATTTGTTGGTGGGCACTTAGGTTGTTTCCAACTCTTTGGTATTGTGAACAAAGCCGCAATAAACATGGGAGTGCATCCGCCTTGTTTCTATTCAACCTTCTTCTCTATCCATTCCTTGGCCCTGAGCTTTATCCCTGGGCGATGCCACCCTCTGGTCTCTCATGGCTGGTTGTTCAGGGAAGATGTATACACCTCTCTGGTATTATGGTACACTTTATGTGCCTGTCTATTGTTTGGCTGAAAGTTGAACTGTGGCTTAAAGAGTGTCCAAGAGCTGTCATTTTGGGGGATCTACCAGTGGCTATCAAATAATCAGCAAGTCTGTTTTTTTGTTTTCAATTTTGGGCCACAATTTTCTGCAACTCTATCCAAGATTTCCTCTTGTGAATCCATTCAGCGTAGTCAGCAGAGGTAGCTGGGGACCATCTAGTTCTGGTCTCAGGATGACCTCTTGGTTTCAGATGTTTACTGTTTGTCAAGGTGTCAACTCATAGCGACACCGTGAACAACAGATCTGAATCCTGTACCATCTTTTTTCTTTTTTAATAAAAGATTTTATTTTAAAAAAGAACATTGCTTTCTGTGTGGTGCACATTATGACTCTTTATAAAAGTGATGGCTTATATTATTCTCAAAGTTCATAGTTTCCAGCATGTACTATCTTTTTTTGTGTGTGTACTGTCAAATTGGATATGACTGGCACAGGAGGAGATTGCCCCTGCTTCTCCAGCGGAGCATCTGGTGGATTTGAACCTTTGGGATTACAATGCAGCTTCTTCTGGACCCCTGTCATGATATGTCTACACCAGAGCTCCCCTCTTGTGCCTTCTTTACCATGTCTGATATATTGAAACAGTTGCTGCAGTCACCTTGTTAACCCATCCCAATGGGTCTCTTCCTTTCTTTTGACTTTTCCAAACATGATATAATTTTCCAAGGAATAGCTTCTCCTAGCAATATGTCTAAAGTACGAGAGATGAAGCTTAGCCATTCTTGACTCCACAGAGCACTCTGGCTGCACTTTTCCCAAGACATACATGCCTGTTCATTCTTTTGGCAGTCTGTGGGATATTCAGTATTCTTCTCCAACACCACTTTGCAACTCAAAGGCATCAGTTCTTCTGTCATCCTTTTTCACGTCCAGCTTTCAGATGCATAGGAAGTAATTAAAAAGACCATGGCTCAACTCAGGTGCACCTTAGTCTTCAAACTGACATCATTGCTCTTCAGTATTTTGGAGAGGTCCTTGACAGGAGACTTGCACATGCTTAGCCTGTGTTAATTTGTTATTGTTGTTGTTTTAGTGCTGTCAAGTTAAGTATGACACATAGCAACCTTATCAACAGCAGATCCAAACCCTGTCCTATCCTGTGTCATCCTCACACTTGGCTTGGATAAGGGTCACCTTAGTCTTTAAACGAATGTCTTTGCTCTTTAGCCCTTTGGAAGGATCCTTGATAGCAGATTTTTCCCAAGAGAACATTTTGATTTCTTGAGTGATGCTGGCATAGTGCTGATTGTGGATACAAGCAAAATGAAATTGTTGACAATTTCTCCCCCCCCCCCAATCTATCATGATGCTGGGCAGCTCTGGTGGTCTGCTAGTAAGAAGCTGCACTGCAATCTCAAAGGTATGCTGGTTGTATCCACCAGCAGTTCTATGGGAGCAAGATGGGCAATTTCCTTCCATATGATTAACTGCCTCTGAAAACCTGCTGGAATGTCAATTCTGACTCAATGGTACACTACAATGACGATGACAACAACAACAACAACAACAACAACAACAACAACAACAGCATCATGATGTTGGGGAATTTTGGTGGCTTAGTAGCAAGGAATTGTGTGTTGGCAACCCAAAGGTGATGGTGGTGGTGGTTGTTATGTGCCGTCAACTTGCCTGCAACTCATAGCGACCCTAAACAACAGTCCTAAACCCTGCTCTATCCTTTGAAAGTCTCACTGTCTCCAACACACCTACTCCAATACCCCGGTCACTGAATCAATCCATCTCATCGAAGGTCTTCCTCTCCTGCGCCGTCCCTCCATCCTCCCAAGCATGATGTCCCTCTTCAAGGACTGATCCTTTCTTGCAACATGTCCAAAGTATGTCAGACAAGCTTCAGAGTCCTTGCCTCCAAGGAGCAGCCTGGTCTAACCCTCTCTAGGTTGAACCTGTTCATTTTCTTAGCAGTCCATGGTACATTTAATAACTCTTCTCCAACACCACAGCTCAAAGGCATCAATTCTCCTTCTAGCCTCCTTAGTCATTGTCCAACTCTCTGATGCACAGCAAGTGATTGCAAAGACCAGGGCCTGTATCAGGTGCACCTTAGTCTCCAGAGTGACATCATTGCTCTCCAGTACTTTGGAGAGGTCCCTAACAACAGACTTTCTCATTGAAATATGTCTTTTCATTTCCTGGCTGCTGGTGCCAAGAGTGTTGATTGTGGAGCCAAGAAAACAAAAGCTGTTAACAATCTTAATCTCTTTACCATCTATCATGATGCTGCCAATTGGCCCAGTGGTGAGAATCTGTTTTCTTGATATTAAGCCTCAGTCCATATTGAAGGCTGCAGTAGGCAGTTTAAATCCACCAGGTGCTTTGTGGGAGAAAAATGAGCAATTAACTGCCATGCGATTCACTGCCTGTGAAAATCTGCTGGAGGGTCAATTATAGGTCAGACCTGACTCGATAGTATCCAAAACCAGCATCATGACGTTGCCTATTGGTTCATTGGTGAGAATTTTTTCTTTTCTGTAGTACAGATGTAACTCATATGGAAGGCTGTATGTAGTCTTTGATCCTGTTCAGTAAGTGCTTCACGTCTTCTTCACTGTCTGCAAGCAATATTATATCATCTGCAGGGAGCTCTGGTGGCCTAGTGGCAAAAAGCTGCACTGCAATCCCAGAAGTGCACGGTTCGAATCCACCAGATGCTCTGCTGGAAAAGGAGGGGCAATCTCCTCCTGTACCAGTCAAATCCGATTTGACGGTACACACATACACACAATAATAAAAAAATTTAAAAAATTGTATCATCTGCATAATACAAGTGTTGATAAATTTTCCTCTAAACCTGATATAACAATCTTCTTCAAAGAGTCCAATTTTCTGAATGATTTGCTCAGCATACAGATTGAATAAGGATACAGCTCTGATGCACATCTTTCCTGATTTTAAACCATGCAGTGTTCCCTTGTTTTGTTTGGACAATGGCTTTTTGATCTAAGTCTAGGTTTCTCCTGAGCATAATCATGTGTCTGGGATTCCCATTCTTCTCAGTGTTAGCCGTAATTAGTTATGCTCCACAGTTAAGCACGTTATGACACTCCATAAAAATTCCAACGACTTCCTCTTTGCTCAATGAGAATGGGTCTCGGATGTGCTCAGAGTTGTTTTTTTCCATTTCCACACTCAGCAGAGTAAGATCACACAGTCTGCCTGGACTCAAGGAGAGTCTCAAATCCATTTTCATTTGCTGAATGAGCTCTCACAGCCGATGATGTTAATAGAAACTGCGTGGTGTCCTGGACAAGCGACATACCTGTCATACCTGAGACCCACCTCTGGCTGCAGGCTGGGGAGGGGTTCTGATGCCTGGAGCCACCAAGCACAAGTCTCAAGTGGACTCTGACTCTCCAGGTTTAGATAGACCTTGGCGCCATACCTGACCCTTGGAGTACAAACGCTTTCATTTGCTGGCCTTTTTTGTCCAAGTGATGTGGGTCAGGCCAGGGAGGGAGGAGACCAATCTGGAGTCCCCACTCAGCCCCCTGGCCTCTTCATCTTTGTCCCTGGTGCTGTGACGCCTTGTAGCTCTCCTCGCTCAGCTGGAGTTGTGGGCTGTCCGGCACTGGGCACAGGCTTGGCCCTCAGGTCCAGATGCGGAACTTGTGGTGGGAGTAGGGGAATGCCAGCACCTGGTAGCATTTTTAAAAAAAAATTAGTTTTAATAAAGTTTACAGAGACTTAGGGTTTCCAATAATTCATTGTTACACTTTTCTCTCTGTCTCCCCCTCCCCCCAATCCACTCTTCTCCTTGAAAAGTAAAAGAAAAACCTCTTTCATTGTTATGCAGTCCCTCCCCACCAAGTCCACTCCACTGTGCAGCCTTCATTCTGGACTCCTGTCATGACAATAAAACTCAATCATATATCCCTTTTAAACAGTTCTCTCCCTCATCTGTCTCAATGCAGTATACTTCATTCCTCCCTTCCTTCTCTGTCTTCCCTCAACCCCTATGTCAGTCCCGTTTTATAATAGTGGCCCTATGCACTATTTGTCCTTTTGTGACTGAGATATTTCACTCAGCATAATGTCCTCCATTGTCATCTATGTGGCATAATATTTCATGAGTTCCTTGATTTCAATACTGCATAGTATTCCATTGTGTGAATATACTAGAGCTTCTCTATCCATTTGTTTGTTGATGGGCACTTGGATTATTGCCAGCTCTTTGCTATTGCAAACAAAGCTGCAATAAACATGGATGTGCATATGGTAGTATTTCCTGGCGCACAGGAAGCTGCAGACCTCTGGCTCTTGAGGGGAGTCACCCCCTCCCCTTGAGCTCCAGTGTCCACTTGGCCTCAACAGCTGGAGAGGGACTCTTGCCAGAGCCCAGCCCCCACCTCTGATCACTTAGAAGTCTGATGGTGTCACTAGGCCAACCTGACTGCTTAGGAAGTTTCTTGTGATCTTGTCACTTATCTGACACTATTATGGGAGGAACTACCACATTGTTGGTGTATATACTGTGTGTCAACCCATAGCTGACCCTCCTATGGTTTTTTTTTCAAATTTTTAATTTAATTTTATTATTTTTTGGGTGTACTGTCAAATTGGATCTGACTGGTACAGGAGGAGATTGCCCCTCCTTCTCCAGCAGAGCATCTGGTGTATTTGAACCGCATACCTCTGGTGTTGCAGGACAGTTTCTTACCAGTAGGCCACCAGAGCTCCCTCTCCTATGGGTTTTGAAAGCGTTCTTTACCCTATGTGAGCTTGAGGCCTGGAGTGGGAGGAGGACCTGTCCTTACTTTAAGGTTTGATGTGACGATAATAAAAGCGAGCGTGAACAGTTCACTGTGGTCAGGTTGCTGTAGGATCAGTTGTTCTCCAAGAGGCCTGGAGGGTCTGGGAGCTGGCTTAGGCCCTTACAGGGTGTACACAGCCAGCCTGCTTTTCTGATGACACCATCAAGTCCTCTGCTTTTCTCACGTGTACGGTAGGGTTTCCTGGGGCTACGAGACATGATGTTGCACAGGCAGAAGTGGGATTGACTGAGACCCCAGCGGCTAGCTGCCATTCTGTCAGTGTTAAGGAGAGACAAGAAGAACAAAACCATTCTCCTCACAAAAAATTTTTAACTTGGAAAATATTTTCCTTCCTTTCTCTCTCTCTCTCCCCCACCCCACTTTCCTCCCTCCTTCCCTCCCTCCCGCCTTTCTTTTTTTCTTTCTTGTAGTGTGCTTTATTGATGATACATGACAAGATGGGCTCTCCAAGCCCTTCCCCTTTCTCAGGGCGATTGGATGGAAACTGTCAAGGATGTGAGAGTCTCAGTATGTGAGGGGATCGAGTTGGGGCAAGGGCTCCCCAGCAGCTGAGGGTCTCTCTCTCTTCTAGTGCTATTGCTGGG
>NW_006400046.1:2128552-2129532 GCF_000299155.1 Elephantulus edwardii | reverse complement strand
GAGGAGCAGAGAGCTTCCTGTCTTTATTAAATGAAGATACTGCCATTAAAAATGGTGTTTGTTATGTTGTTGTTGTTAAGTACTGTTGAGTCAGAACCAACTCATAGTTGACCCTCCAGTGGGTTTTCAGAGGCAGTAAATTGCATGGGGGGAGATTGCCCATCTTTCTTCCGTGGAGAAGCTGGTGGATTCAAAACACACGTTTTTTGGTGACGGCAGTGCAACTGCTTACACACTAGGCCTCCTGATCACTCATTTATTATCATGTAAGTAGGTTTAATGTTGACAGTCAAAACTAACAAGGAATAATTTGAAAACTTCTCAGGTCTAAAAGGTGAGTATCAGTGGGTCTGGTGGCACAATGGGTTAAGTGTTTTGCTGCTGAGACGGTGGTGGTTCAAATCCACCAGGCACTCTGTGAGAGAAAGAGGAGAAAATCTGAAGAAGAAAAAAAAAAAAAAAAAGAAAGAGGAGAGAATCTTTCTCTGTGAAGTTTTGGAACCTTGGAAATTCTATGTTGTTGTTGTTATTAGGTGCCATAGAGTCAAGTATGACTCATAGTGATCCTATGAAGAGATCTGAACCCTCTTCTATCCTGTGCCATCCTCACACTTCCTGACATACAATAAATAGCCCGTTGCAGCAGTCACTGCACCAGTCCACCTGGTTGAAGGTCTTTCTCTCCTTCTCTGACCCTCCACCCTTCCCAGCATCATATTTCACTCCAAAGAATGGCCCTCCCTAGCAACATGCCCTAAGTATGTGAGGCAAAGTCTCATCATTCTTGCCTCCCAAGAGCACTCTGGCTGCACCCTCTACAAGATGTAGCTGTTTACCGGCGCTGGCTGAAAATCGCCTGTGACTTCATCCATAGCCACTGGTGAGAGTCAGCGCCCAGAGCCATCAGGGGCTTTAAGCTCGTTGCCCACTGCTGTGGTGTGGACAGCTGAAACCCAGGCCCCGACAGGCACCTGGGGGGG
>NW_006400046.1:2116367-2127142 GCF_000299155.1 Elephantulus edwardii | reverse complement strand
GACTGCTGGTACCGAGGGTGTTAATTGTGGATCCAAGCAAGATGAAGCTGTTGACAATTGAGACAGTTCTAATCTTGTTTTAAGGTTGTTATGAAGCAAGATCAAATTGACAGCAGTGGGTTGGGCTAAACCATGCTGAATAATTTTTAAGATGCAAAGGGGTGCTGAGACCAAAACATTGAAGAACTGCTGATGTAGAACTCTGGTGCTGCTGGGATCTAAACCTAGCCCACCGTCTCTTTGTACAAATAAGGTTTATTATAATGCAGTCATCGTCACTTGTCTGCATATCATCTTTAGTTGCCTTTCATCTGCAATAGCAGGACTGAGTACTTTCCACAGAATTTATCTGGCTGGCAAAGCCAGAACTATTTACTTTCTGGGCCCTTATGATCAAATTTGCCGACTCCTGATGCATAATTCTACGAACAGCTGTCTGAAATAGCTTTTTTATTATAATTTCTGTTTAACAGATGGAAAAAGATGCACAGAAGGATTAAGAAACTTGGCTAAGATTTAAAAAAAACAAAACTTGGCTAAGATTTCATAGCCATTGAGGTTGGAGTTAATGTAAGACATTCCCAGAGTGGTGATGGTGATCAAGTCCTGAAATACTAGGGTATTTCTCCACCTTTATCATCTCCACCTCTGTTGCCTCCAATCTCCCTCTAGTAATAGCACCCCCAACCTGCCTTGGGGGGACATCTCCACAACCTTGGCTTCAGATTTTGAGATTTTTTTGCCCTGGACAGATGCAGGAGCTTCCCTTTCAGGTACCTTTCAGTTGTACCACAACTCAAACACAAGGTACAGTTGGTCCTTTGCTCACCTGAATCAACATAGTCCCCCATCTCATCAACTTACCAACTAGAAGTTTCTGGTCACAGGAGAGAGAAGCATTCACAAGCAGGGAGTGGAATTCTGGGGCAAGGTCTCTGTGGAATTTTCATCTGTGGACCAGCTTCTGGAAGGCTGGAGTGAGGGTGTGGGGACGGGTGGGCATCGGGTGGGGCTAAAGGAGGAGGGAGGACAGGACATTAGTCCCTAGGACGGTGAATCTCAGAGAGTTTGAGTGCATGTGTGCACGTGCCCATCCACACCCACTCACCCAAGTACACACACACGCACGCATGCACATGTAAGCACACCCAGGTACACATCTCCATGAGACCCCTAACATGGACTCGGAAAGTACTGCTTTACCTTGACTTAGGTGTAACCGCTCTTCCATCTAAAGAATGCCTTGTGTTTTTAGATGGCCGCCTCACTCCTGGGTAATTTAGGGGCATCTCAGGAAAGTCTGTGTTGGACACAGCTCAGAAGAGTGGTTGGGACTCCGATTTTTAGGGGCAGGTAAGTTGGGTGAAAGGGCTGGGGAATTGCAGGGTGAGGGCTTTGGCAGGGCTCTCTGACCCCTAAGGGCACCCTTCCAGGGCACAGACCCCCTTATCTGTATTTGTGGGTACCCCTAAAGGATGGACTCTTCATGTTTTGTGATGTCAGATGTAGTTTGCACTTGGCTACCAACTGAAAGGTTAGAGGTTCAAATCCACTCAAGCAGTACCAGGAAAGTAAGACCTAGTGACCTGCTTCCATAATGATGACAGCCAAGTAAACCAGATGGGGTATAGCTCTATTCTTTAACACATATGGTCGCTGCAAGTCAGAATCCATTAGATTCTGGGTTCGCTTTTCCGGTGTTCTCGCAGGTGCTCATCTCGTGATGTGGACCAGTCCTCTGATCGTAGGTAGCACCTGATTTGCTGTTGTGGATGGTCTGGGGATTTGTGTTTAAGGGTAGGTTAAGAGATGGTGTGGCTTGCCTGCTTTCTGAGCTAGGGTCTCCAGTGAGGACTTGGAGAATCCCTTGAACTTGATCAGGTTTAGTGAGCTCTCTGAGGGCACGGATTCATCTGCCTGGCTCTCTACTAGGTCCAGGCATCCAGAGCTAAGGTGGTAGTCACTCAGCATCCAGACATTGCCAAGACTGGAGAGCTGGTACCTGGAGAATGATGTCTCACATGCTCTTTGCCATTTTACAACCCGTTCTCATTGCTATCATGTTGGCACTGGCTCTTAGCTGACCCTCCAGCAGATGTCTGTCACTTTAAATCACCCAGGAGGCCACTGTCTTTCCCCGACAGAGCTGTTGGTAGATTCGAACTACCAGAAGGCATGGTCTTTGGGTTAGCAGAACACCTTCCCCAGACCCCCCTGCCAACAGACAAGGACCAATTCCAATGCCAAAAAGCCCTTTGATTCAACTTTTTTTTTATTTTTTTCTTTTTTAATGTCATGCAATAATTCACAGTCCCAAGCCCACAGTTTTCAAACAAGGTAGGAAAAAGGAAAAAAGAAGCAAAGGAATCAGTGGTGGTTTGGTTGTTGGTTTTTTTTTTTCTTTTTTTTTCTTTTTCTTTTGTTATTTCAAGCAGGACCAAATGTCAGAAAAAATGCTTCTTTTCTCAATCATTAATTTTTTTGTCCTTTTTAAAATTGTTTATTATTTTTTTTTAAATTGATTTCTGCAGGCAGTAATAGTAGGGTTTGGTGTAACCAGCAAGCACTCCTGTGTGTGTCTGAGAAAGTGTGGGGGGGTGTGAGTGTGTGTCTGTCTGGTGGAGGTCTGTGTGGGGCGCTGTGTTTCTGCTTCGCTTCCGGCTCCTTCTCCACACACGGCCACCAGCTCACGTTCACCAGGGAAAGGAAAGATTCAATTGAGATGATAAAACTCATCAATAGAAGCTATTTTTTTTTCTTCCCATTTTTCTTTAAAAATGTTTGTTTTTTTTTGTTATTTTTTTTTTCCCATTTTCCCCAAGGTTCTCCAAAAATGGCTGAGTTAATTCGAATCCCTTGGCGGTGTGGTTTCTCTGCCCTGTCGTGCCTTCTCCTGCAGGCGCTGCCCAGGAGGCCAGTCCCTGCGGGGGTGGGGTGGGGTGTCTTTGTGTCTGGTGCAGGGTCCCTGCAGGACACAGCCTGGCCTCCCAGCCTGGCCCTCACCCCTCCAGAGTCTGAGGTCTCCTGGCAGGTCCCCTCCTGGGCCCTCCGGTGGTCGGGAGGCGGCGAGGTGGACCCCTCGCCCGCCAGCCCGGGCCTCTGCGTGGCTCCTCCGGGTGGGTGTGTGCGTGGGGTGCGTGGGGGGTCGGGCGGGCGCGGGGGCCACCACGCCCGGACTTAGCACCAGTCGTCATCGTCGGTCTCGCTGTAGGGTTCGTGCAAGCCTTTCCGGGAGCCCGGCCCGCGGGGCCTGGCCAGTCCGTGGGCCGGGTAGTAGCCGTTGGGGAGCCGCCGGCCGTGCCGGGAAGGCGAGGCGCAGGCTGGGCCCGCGGCCCGGGGAGTCCTGGGCGAGCGCCCCGCGCCCGAGGTGTGGCGCGCGGGGGGCGGCGTGTCGTAGAGCCCGGGCTCCTCGGCCCCGCCGCCCGGGCCGTCGGCCTCGTCGTAGTCGTGGTAGTAGCCGTGGTGCCGCCCCTGGGCCCCCTCGGTCGTGTGCGGGCCGGCTGCGGGCCACCGGGTGTGGCGACAGGCCCGGGGGGACTCGCTCCGGGCCGGCCCGGGGGCTCGCCGCTCCATGCCGGGCGAGCGGCTGCTGCCGTGGCCGCCCGTGGGGGGCCGCTCCCCGACCAGAGGCTCGCTCACGGGGCCTGGGTACCTCCGAGGGCCGCTGGTGGCCGCCCGGCCTGGCCTGGCCACCTGCTGCTGCTGCTGTGGGGGGCCCGAGCCGCCGGCCTTACGGATCACGGGGGAATAGGACACGTGTGGCCGGGGGGTGGAGGGGGTCTGGGGGAGCTGGCGGCGTCCCCGCCGCGGAGTGCTGGTACCAGATGTTGAGGGGGCTGGGCTTCCACTTACGGAACTACTGCCCTACACGAAAATTGAAACAAAGGAAATCAAAACAAAAGATACAACAAAATCAACCAGAAAAAGACGGGAGGAGACACAGAGGATGGGACGGGGGGTGAGGGGAGCAAAGGAGAACCAAGGGGGGGGGCGAGAGAAGAGACCAGAGGAGGTGGGGGGGACAGGGACACAGGACGTTTGAATGGAAAAAAAGGAGAAAAGCGACAGCCACAGGGAAGGGGAGGGGAGTGAGAGAGACAGGAGGGAGTCAAAAACCAACACAACAAAGTGAAAAGAGAAATGAGAGATGGAGTTTTGTAAGTTTCGGGGTTAAAATAGCAGAAGTTTCAAAAAATTACTCACAGGCGTCCAGAGGACAGAAATCATAATTGAAACAAAAAGGGAAGCTGAGGTTTAAGGAAAGCAGACAGCGGGGCATGAGCCGAGAGGACCAGCTGCCAGACGCAAACGTGGTCCACAACCAAGGAGGAAGCTGCGGGCGGGCGGCGCAGGCGGCAGGGAGCTGGG
Source organism: Elephantulus edwardii (assembly GCF_000299155.1). Lineage (NCBI taxonomy): Eukaryota > Metazoa > Chordata > Mammalia > Macroscelidea > Macroscelididae > Elephantulus > Elephantulus edwardii. The sequence goes on along the minus strand of NW_006400046.1, from coordinate 2,122,774 downwards.
CAGAGTTGGGAGCCAGGTGAGGGGGCAAGTGTCCACCCCGCTGGGGTTCCCTGGTTTGGATGGCAAGGCCGGGGCATCCCAGAGGTGGCCACGGGTCGGCCAGAAGTGGGGGGACTCTGCGTTGGGCACAGTCAGACCTGGCTGTGTGCCTGGTGGGGCCTCCTGGGGTTGGGCCAGGGCACCGTGGGCACACCCACCTGCCGGTGTGCCATGTGTTCTCGGCCCTCACTGGGGGAGCGGGACCAGCGCTGGTCTCGGACCCGGGCCCGGCTGTGGTCGGGTCGCTCCTGGCCATAGCGTTCTTTGTCGGGGGGCGGGGGGTGGTGGTGGTGGTGGTGGTGGTGGTGCTGGCGGTGCTTCCGGTCCTTGGGCCGGCCCCGCTCCTGGTCTCTGTCCTTCGATGGAAGGTCCCCGGACTGAGTGGTCATGCTCAGGTCTGTCCCCAAGCCTGGGCCAGGCAAGAGTTTTAGGGATAGACAGACAGACAGACAGACATGAGAGAGGCTGGGCTGGTACTAAGAGGTGAATTTGACCCCACCAAGAGGGCCGTGGTGTTGCAGAGAGGGTCCCCTGGGGGGAGCTATAGGGAAGCACCTTGTCCTAAGCTGTTGGGGGGGTTTGGGGAGGTGGGCTGGTGCAGGAAGCCTGGTGTAGGGGACCTGGTGCAGGGAGGTCCCGGTACAGGTGGTTCTGGTGCAGAAGGGCCCCAGTGCAGGGAGCCTGGTGTAGGGGACCTGGTCAGGGGGGCTCTGGTACAGGGAACCTGGTGGAGGGGACTTGGTGGAGGGAGTTCCTGGTACAGGGGGCCCTGGTTCAGGGGGCCTGGTGCAGGAAGCCTGGTGTAGGGGACCTGGTTCAGAGGGGCCTGGTACAGGTGGCCCTGCTGCAGAGGGGCCCCGGTGCAGGGAAGCCCTGCTGCAGAGAGGCCCCAGTGCAGGGGGCCCTGGTGCTGGAAGGCCTGGTTCCGGGGAGCCCTGGTGCAGGAAGCCTGGTGTAGGGGACCTGATGCAGGAGGATCCTGGTGCAGGGGGGCTGGTGCTGAGAGTTTAGTACAGGGGACCCAGTATGAGAGGCATGATACAGGGGACCTGGTACTTGCATTCTGAGCAGCATCTTCCTTCTTTTGAGGAGGGTGACCCTTGACCTCTATGTCTAGAGTAGTTCCAAAGGCCAGGCTCTCTTTTTCTTTAAGGGTACTCCCTCTCTCTCTCTCCATCTCTGCCTCTTCCAGATTGTTCTACCTGTGGACCCACCTGTGTCCACGTCGGTGTAGCGACCCAGGGAGCGCTCGGAGGTGCGGTGGCCCCGGTCTCGGTCTCGACGCCGCTGGTGGTGCCGCTGGTTTTCCTCAGGCGGCACGCGTTCCAGGGAGTAGTCGTCCAGGCGCCGGGCCTTGGGGCCCAGCACAGAGGCTGAGCGCTTCATGGGGCTGGTGTCTGAGATGGTCTGGGGGGACAGGCAAAGGGCTTCCTGTCAGATACCCTGTGGTCCCATTCGTCCCTCCCAGGGCTGTCTGGCCAAGGGAGGGTGCCTCATGGGGTTAGGCAGTGCCCAGAAGTAACCATGTGGAACATGTAATGGGGTCTGGCTTCTCGCCTGGCTGCTCCAGGAGTCACACTAGAGGCCTTGGACTCTTCCCCCAAAGACAGAACTTAACGTCCTGGGCCTATCAGGGGTTTGTTAAACAGACTCAATTGATCCTCCCTTAATGTTCCTCAGACCACCCACAGAAGTCGCCCCTCCCTGGGGACCCCTCCAGGATGGACTGGTGGCTGGCTGTAAGCAGGTTTTTTCCCAGACAGGTGTGAACAGGGAATCCTGTCACTGGGCAGCCTCGCCTCCCCCCATGTGGTCAGGCTGCCTGCTCAGGACCAGGCCCCAGACCAACTCTCCTGAGCCGTCTTCGTCTAGGGCCCTCCTGAGGGTCCACGCTAGCATTTAAGGCCCTGGGGCTATATCTCCTCATCCGTGATCTGCAGCAGAGGGGGACCTCATGCCCATACCCCTCAGGCAAGTTCTGCACAAAGACCCACAAGTCTCTGTGCAGGCAGAGGAGAGAGAAGGACAGGGTGACACTTCCAGGGTCTGGCCCAGCTGAGCTGCTGGTGATGCTGCCCCAGGAGGAGTTTGAGGGGCCACCGGGCCAGAGGGACCGCAGGGCAGGGGGACGAGACTCTGAGAGAGAGGTGCGTACTGGACCAGGAAGGGCCAGCAGGCCAGGTCTCTCTGAAGAGCTGGTCCCCCCAGCTTGGGGCTCTGAGGGAGATGGGGGGCTCGCCCTTCAGGGCACACACAGAAGACACCACACACAAGGAGAGGCTCACAGAGGGGTGTATCTGCAAGAAAGGGTGGGGTCTGAGGAAGGGCAAGATGACAGGACGCCCACGCGGGGGGTGGGGAAGAAGAGGGGGCCGGAGCCGAGCCGGGCAGTGGGCAGGTGTGGTACATACACTGAGGTTATTCCCACGTGGCCGGCCCCTTCTCCTCTGTCACAGCCCCACGGGATGGTGCACACAGAAAAAACAGAAAGAAGAAAATAAATATAAAAGCCCGGGGAGGGGGAGGTCAGGAAGTGGGGGGCATGGAGGTGGTGCCGGGAGGGGAGAGGAACCTGGGAGAGTAGAAGGGAGAGAGGAGAGAGATTAAGAGTCCTGGTGAGGGGGTGCCCTTGGGCTAGACCGCCTGCCCTCCCACGGGCACAGGTGGGCACATGGCAGCTGAGATCAGAAGAGACGGACAAGGAGACACACAGACAGATGGCAGAGGCACGAGACCAACGACGGGCTCTAGCTGGCACTGGCCCTGCCCCTCCTGGGGCCCAGCAGCTCAGCGGGTGCCGGGGCTGGGAGCCACATGCAGGCTGGGTGTGCCAGGGTCACAGCAGCCAGAGGCCAGGCCCGTGAGCGACCCTGGGCCCTCGGGACAGCACAGCTCCCACCCCGTGCAGACGCCATGGCACATCACAAAGGAAGCTCGCTCCAGCCAGACATGCCGCCCTGGGGGCCAGCCCACCGCACCCTCGACCCACCGCAGCCTTGGTGGGCGCGCTCTGCCCCCGTCTCCAAGCTGCTCGGTGGTGGGCAGGCCCCTGGACTTCTGCTCTCCGGCCGGGTGTCAGCCAGTCATGCTTCTGGCAGCTCTGTCTCCAGGGGCCTGGGCCAGTGAAGTCACCAACCCCACTGCCTCCTGTCCTCCCTACCCCCTCCGCCTGCAGCTGAGTAAAGCAGCCACATAGAGACAGCATCAGGCACACAGCCCGCCCCACCCCACAGCAGACCCCACAGAGACCAGACAGGAAGTACAAACCCCAGCTGCCCACCGGCCCAAGACTGGAGGACCTGCCCTGTTCCCCAGCACATCCACACTCGGGTGTGCACGTGTGCACACAGGGAGGCGTCTTGCCTGCATACGCATCCAGGTCCTAGCAGTCGTCTCCCACCTTGTCCTCCAGCACTCCCCCATCAGGACCCACCACTGTCCCCTACCCCGCAGATGCCTTTCTGTCCCCCAGCTCAGACCTCCCTTTGGGAAGAGCTAGCAACGGGCTAGTATGTCGGAGATGATGAAGATGGTGCAGCTAGACCAGGGTTCGGATCTGTTGTTCACAGGGCCGCTATGAGTCACACAACAACAACAAGAGGAGGATGAAAAAGGACCCCTAGTAGCACAGTGGCTTAAGTGCTGAGCTGCTGTCATCTGTTTGAATCCACCAGTTTCTCAGAGGACGACAGTCATTTTCCTTAGATTCAGAAGCTTGGAAAGCCGACGGGCAGCTCTCCTCTGTCCTAACACCTGAGTGGGGATGGCTGGGTGGCAGTGGGTTACAGGTTAGAGGTCAGAGGAGTACCAGGCCTCAGCTGCTCCAAGTGTGGGGGGTGGGGCCTGCTTGGTGCTGAGGGTGCAGAGGTTCGAGGGAGCAGCTCAGGCTCTGCCTGGAACGGGGGGAGGGGGTGCCCTGCACTGGGGCAGGGTTGGTGAAAGCCCCTCACCTGGTTCTCGGCAGGCAGGCGGGGCATGGAGGCGGCCCGGGCCTGGCCCTCCATGGGGAGGTAGTGCTCGCTGTCCGAGTAGCCGTCTCGGCCCATCTCTCGCATCTCCACAGACTGTGGGCAGATGGGAAGGTATGAGCCTCGGTCCGGCCCTGCAGCCTGCTGTCCTCAAGAGTGGCCCAGACGGGAGGGACCCTTGACCTGCCCGGCCTGGAGGCTGGGTGCAGTGGGGGACAGAGGCACCTGAGAGTTGGGCTGACTGTTGGGCATGTCGGTGGGTGGCCCCCGCTCTGGACTCCACGTGCCCGTCTTCTGGAACATCTCCTGGGCCCGCTGCGTCACCCAGGATGGGCTCTCCTTGATGCCACCTTCATGAGCCATCCTGCATGGGGGGCAGAGGGAGGGTGTCTGTGGGCTCCAGGGGCTCCCCTAGCAGGCATCTTTTCCACCCCAGCCACGGTGACACTCACAGGCCTCCTCCTGGGTCCAGCTGGGTGGAGGGGAGGGCGTTCTGGCCGGGCCCGCCCTCCTGGGTTGGAGACGGGGGCTCCATGCGCTGGAACATGAGGGGTGTCCGATTCTGGGGGTACAGAGGGTAGTGTGTACACATAGATGTCAGCAGGGGAGGGGACATGTGGGGACAGTACCAAGCCTCTCAGTGAAACGGCAGGAGCTATGGAGGGGTGCTCCGCCCCCTATCTGGGCAGAAACCCCAGAAATCACTGCGGATACCTCCAACACCACACCTTTGAGTCTGAACTTTTGGCCAGGTCAGGCGATGTCGTCCTGCATCTGTCCAGACCTCGCCCACTTCTGCACCCACCCAGTTTCCTCCCTGGTCCCCAGTCCCCTCCACAGCCACTAGAGGGCGCCAACGACCATCTTTGTCAGTTCTTGGGGTGCCTCTTGCTTGTGCAGGGCAAGAGCCCGCCTCCTCCCTCCCTGAGACCCCCAAGGGCCTGCATGACCCGCTCCGTCAGCTCCCTGCCCTCACCGCCTCCCACGTCCCCCCTTACTGACTGTGTTCCACTGTTCTGGCCGCAGGCCCTTTGCACGGGTGTTCTCTGCCTGCAGCATCCTCCCTTAATCTCTGCTGGCCGCAGGACCTCCCTTTCCTTCACCTCGTCTCCAGCATCACCGAGCCCCCCAGTCCTCTAAGCTCCCTTTCCTGTGGCTTCTCTCCGAGCGTCCCCTGCTTTCTGATGTTTGCTATGACTGCATCCTCTGTTTTGCTGTCCACTCCTGGGGAGCAGGGGTTCTGGTCTGTGCTGCCCACAGGTGCACCCCTGGGCCTGGCACATGGCAGACAATAAATGCTGGCTGAGCAGATGAGTTAACCCGGGACAGGCCTTCTTGGCCCGCCCCTGCTTCTCAGTGACCTGTCCTGGGCTTGGCCAGCTCTCTGTGCTGACTGGTCTCCTGTACCTGCTCCTCCCGCATGGCCTGAAGCTTCTTGGCCTTGCTCTGGCGATAGTACTCCATGATCATCATGGCGGCGTAGATCTTCCCCACCGTCAGGTCCGTGGCTGGGGAAGGGGGAGCTCACGGTGGGTTCGGGGCCTCTGGGCTCTCCCACCACTCGGTCCCCCTCCCCATAGGCAGGCTGGAGCCCCGGGGGGGGCCAGGCCAGGAGGTTCAGCTCTTACACTTGTGAGGTGTGACCAGCAGGTCCAGTGTCTTCTGGGACAGATTGGGCCAAATGGCCATCATCTCCTTCCGCAGCTCAGCGTCCATCTGCTGCTTGTCGGCCCCACCTGCAACATGAACACAGGTGGCCTTGGGGGCCTGGCCTGCTGATCTGAGGCTCTAGGGAGCAGGGCCACCAATGTCCCGGTTCTCACACATCTCCCGGGACCCAGGGACCTGATCCAGGGGGTCGGATGCCGGCATTAGGAAGGGCCAGCCTACCTGTGGTCCAACCTTGGCTCTCACTCATAACTGTTGTCTCCAATAAGTCACCCCACCCCACTGTGTCTCAGTTTCCACATCTGTGTAACGGGGAAGCTTTTACGTGCCCCGCTGGTTCATGCAGGTGCTCCCCTGGGCCAGATGGTTACTAAAGCGAGCAGTGAGCCTCGGGCCCAGGAAGCCTGGGCTGCCCCAGAGGCTGCCAGCAGTGGCCTCTCCCCTTCCACAGTCTCCTCTCCCAAGGATGAGTCTCTTGCTGGATCTGACCGTGACTCAGTGGGAGCCGTGGCTACTAAAGAATTACTCATTATTTTAGACACAACATTTTGTTAATATTGTTGTTACATGCCGTCAAGCTGCTTGTGACTCATAGCGACCCTATGTACAAGAGCCCTAAACTCTGCTCTGTCCTGTGCCAATCACACTGTCTCTGACACTCCCACCCCGATTATCCCAGTCACTGAATCAATCCACCTCATAGAGGGTCTTCCCCTCCTGCGCTGTCCCTCC
>NW_006400046.1:2056269-2114731 GCF_000299155.1 Elephantulus edwardii | reverse complement strand
GCCCTTCTTTGGGATGGGAACAAATATTGACCTCTTCCAGTCAGTTGGCCAAGTGGTTGTTCTCCAGATTTCTTGGCACAACTTGGTGAGCATATCCACGGCAGCATCTATTAGCTAACTCTTCACCCCATACTTAAAACTTACGGCTTTCAGATGAAGTGAACTTGTATGACTGGACCTGAGATGCTAACAAAGGCAGACAGAGTACGCTCACCCGGCAGGGTGGTCATTTAGGCTGCTGGTCAGTGTTCATCTCCTCCTGCCGTTAAGAGACGGGAGGGTGGCCATGCTGGTCCCTGGTGGTGGCCTCGTGTCACTGTGAGGCCAGTGCTGGGTCTACAGACAGTGCTGCTGTATGAGGCATGGCCTCTGTGTGACCAGGCCATGGTCACACTGACCACCACATATGGCTGGTGTGATACACAGAATGTCAGTTGGAGTCACCTGGGTGACCTATCACAGCAGCGTACCAGCCATGTGCTGCTGGACCTGGCCCTGTGCACAGGGACGTGGAAGGGACTTTGCCACAACCTATCTGGCTTCAGAGGTAGGGTGTCAGCCTGAAATGTCCCTATTGGGGGCCAGACCTGGAGATGCTGAGGAGTGAGGCGCAGGGCAGTGGGGCTTGGGTCTACAGCTGTCAGAAGTATTTCAGCAGCCCTCTCGGCTGTCCTAGGCGGCCCTATGTTCATTCTGCAAACATCCTCTGCGTACTCTCACCCCAAACCCCTTGGGCTGTCAGTGGGACCTCCGCCCAGTCCAGTGTCTCCCTCACAGCAGACGTGGTCACAACACCGACGTCTGGAGACCTTTTTTTGGAAGTAGACTTTATCTCCACGGCTTTTGGAACAAGATGTCTTCAAGGAGGGGAAAGCGCTTTGGCAGGCCCTTTTCATATGCAGGGAAAGCCCCAATCCTATTCTTTGGCGCAGTGAGACCTGATCACTGCTGCCTGGATCAGGCACCTCAGCCCTTAAACCCTGTTGTCCAGACCCTCCGTAATCTGAAGAAAGATCTGGCTCTTGACTGGCCCCTGGGAGATGACCTCAGAGCTCTTGGAAAAGCGTGCCTGCTAAGTGTCTTTGCTTACCAGAGGCCATGCCAGAGAGGATAACACGGTGCCTTACGGTGGGGCCTTCAGGCCACATGCACTCAGCTTGAACTCTGAAGGGCCTGGAGAATGAGCGGTCCTGAGAGTGGTCAGACACGCTGATGTAACTGACCTGGACCTCAGACCTCATTCAGGGCTCGGCTGAGCTGCCCAGGCCTGGCAACAGTCCATGTGTGCGGTCACACATCGTGGCTGAGAGAATTCAGCACCAGCTGCTGGGAGAGGGCACCTGGGAGCTTCCTCCTGGTCTCCCCTGGACTCCACGCCATACACCTGTCCCCTCGGTTGATTGAGGGCTGTGCCTTTTGGCTGTAATACATTCTGAGTATAATGGCTTTTTCTCAGTTCTGTGACTGGTTCCAGGGAATCGTGGAGTTTGGGGGTGGTCTTGGAAACCCCTGAACTCAGGTCTCCAGAATCACAGCAGCTGGATTACAGAAGCATTATGAACCAGAATGTGGGTGCTACTGTCACACCCATGGTACAGAAGAGGGAACGGAGGTAGACAGGATTATAAGCCCGATACTCAAGATTCTGGTGAATCAACCAACAAACACAGACGTAGGGATGTTGTGAAGACACTGTGCAGATGGACTTAAGATCCTGTCCACTGATCTGAAGACACAGAGATTATCCAGGTGGGTTTGATGTCAGGCAAGCCCTTTAAAAGCAGAATTTTCTCCAGTTGATGGTGTGTGTGTGTGTGTGTGGTCAAAGAAGGGACCACTGCAAGTCTGATGACGGAGGGGACCATGAGCAAGGATTTAAAAGCAGGGGAGACGCTAGGAGCCGAGAGCCACCATTGAGGACTTGGGGACCTCAGCCTTCCAACTGTTGGGGACTGAGTTCTGCCAATAACCTGATCTTTGGAGGAGATTCTTATATGGGTACGTTTCAAGTCCTAACCCCTGCTACCTGTAGACGTGTCCTTGTGTGAACACGAGGGCACTGCAGACGTAAGTAATTAAGATAAAGTCACTAAGACAGGCCCTGATTCAGTGGTACTGGTTTCCCTATAAGAGGAGGAAGAGGCACAGGAGGAGGACCGTCCCTTAATGACAGCAGCCCCTTGAAGTTTCAAGTGGCCAGGGGATCAAAGGCTATGGCTACCAGAAGCTAGGAGAGACTCGGAGGGACGCTTGAGAGCCTTCAGAGAGAGCTCAGTCGCCGAGCTGGCTGACCCTCAGTGACCTCTAGTTACAACAGTTAAACACGCCTCGACCTGGCACCATCCGCCCGAGCCCACTGTTCCTACATCCTCTGCGGTGATTGTATCTTGATGATCTCCCTCTTTTCTGATGACCTTCCACGCTGTTAAGAAGCTCTCGTGGCAGAGTGCATAACACTGTAAGGCTGGTAGTTTTAATCCACCAACTGCACCAAAGGAGAAAGATGGCCAGTCCCCTCTCATAAAGATGTATAGCTTTGGAAGTCCAAGAAGAGGGCTGCTGTGAGTTGGAAATACCTTGATGGCAGTGCGTTTTTTGGGTTTATTTTGGTCTTGTTCTACTCTACTAAGCATGATGTCTTTCTCCAGGTACCAGCACCTTCTGGTTTTTCTGTGCCATCAAGTCACCTGTGACTCAGCGACCCCTATGTACGGCGGCTCTGAAGCCTGCCCTGTCCTGCACCAGTCTCCCTGACTCCAACACACCTACCTCCATTTCTCTAGTTACTCTAGTTATCTCATCCAGGGTCTTCCTCCCCTGTGCTGTCTCTCTACCCTTCTAAGCATGATGTCCTTCTCCAAGGATCGGCCCCTCCTGGCCACATGCCCAAAGAATGTGAGAAAGAACTTCAAAATCCTAGCCTCCAAGGAGGAACTTGGTTTCATCTTCACCAAGATAGACCTATTTGTTTTCTTGGCACTCCATGGCATGTTCAAGACTCTTCTCTGGCACCACAACTCAAAGGCATCAATTCTTTTTCTGCAAACCTTAGTCACTGTAAGTAATTGCAAGTAATTGTGAAGACCATGGCCTGGGTCAGGTGCACCTTAGTTTTTAGCCTGACATCGCTGATTCTCAGTCCTCTGGAGAGGTCTCTGACAGCAGATTTTCCCAGTGCAATTCAGTTTTTGATTTCCTGACTGCTGGTACCAAGAGTGTTGATTATGGAGCGGAGGAAGCTGTAATTGTTAATAATTTCAATCTCTTTCCCATCCATAATGGTGCTGCCAAATGGCCCAGTGGTGAGAATTTTTGTCTTCTTGACGTTGAGCTTCAATTCATATTGAAGACTACAGGCTTGACCTTCTGCAGGAAGCACTTCAAGGTCCTCCTCAGTTTCACCAAGCCAGGTTGTGTCATCAACTGCATAACATAGGTTGTTGGTGAATCTTCCTCTAATCCTAATACCACATTCCTCTTCATAAAGTCCAGCCTCTTGAATGATCTGTTCTTCATACAGATTGAAAAGTAATGGAGACAGGATGCACTCCCTTCGTGATTGTGAACCCTGCTCGGTTCTGAGGACTGCTTCCTGGTCCAAGCATAGGTTTCACATAAGCATAATCAAGGTTCTGGGATTGACATTCTCCTCAAGGTTAACCACAATTTGTTGTGATCCACAGTCAAATGCTTTTGCATAGTCAGTGAACACAGATAACCCTCTGGTAATCTTTGCTTTCTACCAAGAGCCCTCCGACACTGGCTATAATGTCTCGAGTGCCGTAACCTCTTCTCAAGCCCAGCTTGTATTTCTGATAGTTCTCTGTCGATCCAGTCATTTCTGGATAATCTTCAGCAGGATTTTGTTTGCATGTGATATGAGTGATATTGTCTGATAATTTCCACACTCTGCTGGGTCACCTTTTTTTGGAATGGGAATAAATATGGATCTCCTCCAGTCAGTTGGCCAGGTGGTTGCCCTCCAGATTTCTTGGCACAACCTGGCTCCTTCTGGCAGTATGTCCAAAATATGTGAGATGCAGTCTTGCCGATTCAGACCCTGGAGACAACCTGAATTCCACAGATGGTAGAATGTTAGGTGCTGCCAGGTCAATCAAGAGTTGGCTTCAAGTCATAGTAACCCGATGAACAGCAGTAGGAAGCAATGCCTCATCCTGGCCCGTGCCTGCGATCCCTGATGTGCATCCTGGTTGCACTTTCTCCAAAATATAGTTACTTATTCTTTAGGCAGTTCATGCTACAGTCAATACTTCTCTCCAGAGCATCAGAGTTCAAAGGCATTCATTCTTCATCAGTTTTCCTTATGCTTTTTCTTTCACATACATATGCATGAGAGAACACGTTGTTTAAGCACCCCGTTCCTGCTCCGTTGTTTTGGCCAGTCTAGGAAATGAATACACCAGAAGCCACCTTGAGTGTGGGCTTGTACAATCCTGGCCAGAGAAGACAGGACTTCTGACCTATAGGCAAAACTGTGAACTAATCAAGAATTAAAATACTGGGTTTGTGATAATTTGCTTCACAGCATAGATGACTAATACAAGAACTGAGACGTGGAGAGGGAGGTGGTTTCTTCGAGGGGAGGGCGGGTGGGAAGTGGAACCAGTGGAAGGTGATTCTCTTGACTTGATGACAAGGACACTGGCGCTTACCACCATCTTCCTGACCTGGCTGATGTGGGACCAGGACAAAGGAAACCAGCTGCTGCCAGCTTGATGGGGAAGATCGGGCAGGCAGAGCAACAAGGTGGCCAGAACCTGGGCCCAGGAAGCAACACTCATGGTGTCACTCTGCCAGTCTGGGTTGCTTGCCTTCAACTTGTGTAAGAAAGATAATTCCACCATGTGCCACTTCTGAGGCCTCCTGTGTTTCAACCTTTCTTTTTGTTGTTTATTTGGGGCTGCAGGGAATCCATCCGCACTCACAGTTTCTTCAGTTACTCCATGCTGGGGTTTTAACGGTGGCTGGGCATGCTGGGTCTGTTCCTGGCATCTCAGGGTGGCACTAGGTCATTGTGAGGTGGCCTTTTCCCATCAAGCTGGTGTGCTATGGGCTTAATGGGGGTAGAATTATAGCGAGGTCCCTGATGGTAAAGGACAGGACCACCACTAGCTCCCTGGCCCAGACATTCGTTCTCTTTGAGTTTGGCTGTCATTAGTTTATTACAAAAGAGAGACACAGAGATTATTCACATGCTGGAAGATTTCAGAACTTCAGTGGAATGGGCAGCTCCACGTGATGCAGTTTCAATCGAGATTTATTTCCGTTTATGTACTTCCCAAGAACGTCACCCTCTCTAAATAAGAAATAATCCTTGTTGTCTATAACTACTCTGGTGCCTCCACATTCCGGGAGAAGATCTTTCTCTCCAACTTTCCCACTAACTGATCCAATCTCTCCATCTTTTCCTTCACATCTGGATCCAACAGCTTCTACTGCTGCTTGCAATAATTTTCCTTGATGTTTTTCTGGAAATGTAATGCCTCCTTTAATTCCAGTTTCAGCTGCACTGCTTTCCACCAATACTCGGTCAAAGAGAGGGAAAAAACTTTCTAAGGGCCTGACCTGCCATCACTCTGGCCGTTGCAGCTTGCACCCCACTCCCGCCACGTTGCTGCTGATAAGAGATGCGCAGCCTGGTCCTGGAGACTTGGAGGATGTGGGAAAAGGCCCTTGTGAGCATGCGTGTCCCTGCCCCGCTGGGGAGGGCGGATGCAGCTGCCTGGCCCAGGTAGGCACTCTTGAGAACAGTGCTGTCTTGTCACCACCTTGACCTTGGTGCTTTCAACCTTAGGGCGAGCTCTGGAGTAGTCTGTAGGAAGCTGTGCTGCTAAACCCAAAGACGGTACCACTCTGGGGGTTTGAATCCTCCAGTGGTTAGAAGCCAGCTGAGAAATCTATTCTTATGCAATTTACAGCTTCTGAAAACCTGCTGTGGGTCAGTCATGACTCAATGAATCAGGAGATGAGGCAATGAGAGAGAGGGAGACAGAGGGAGGTCCTAACTTTGTTGTGTGTGCTGCTTCTGCATTCCTTTTTTTGGGGGGGGCTCCCTGCGCTGTTTGCAAACACCTTCCCCATGTCCTCTGGTCCTAAATCCACCTGCCCTTAACCTGCCTGCCCACACTGGCCTCCAGCAGTGGATGACTTGCTTCCCCTCCCAACCTCCCCCCAACTTTTTGAAGGGTCCCTGACACCTCCTCCCCTGGCCCTCAGGACCTGGGCTGACCGTGAGTCCTCGCAGCTCAGCTTGGCTCATGCCCATCCTGATGGTGCCTTTCCTAGTGGTCGCACCCAGGCCCATCTCTGTCTGCTGGACCATGTCAGCCCTCCACCAGCTCCTCTCCCCATTGCCTCCTGGCCGGTCCCCGCTTTCCCACTGTCACGAGTGTCAGACCTGCTGCTGGGCTTGCTGTCCTTGCCCTGCTCTTTCTGTCATCAGTTGCTAAATCTGTGGAGTTTCATCTAGGCGGGAGGGCTGAACCTCTCCACCTGAGCCAGGCCAGCCAAGGCGATCAGTGATGGCCGCGTCACAAAACTGTTTGGTCACTTTTAGGTACATGTCTGGTGTGGTCTCTTGAGGAGCATCTGACAGCTTCTTCTGGAGAGGCCACACTCTGGCCTCCAGGACCCACCCCCACGCCTGCACCCCTGCAGTGAGCTGGGTCTTCCTGTTTCATACATGTCCTGTGAACAGTTCCCCTGGCCCTGGTTCTAACCCCAACCTGTGCCTGGCGCCTTTTGACATTGCAATGCAGCCTGCACTCTGTTCCCCAGGCCCCGTCTGCGGTGCTCTCCCTGGGCTTAGCTCCTCTCCTCTCCATCCTCAGGGCCTGGTCCAGACCCTCAGGACTGGGCCCCTCTTTCCCTTATGCCCAACCACCTCCAGGCCTCGATACTAAGGAAACATCCGGGATCTGAGCACCACATCCTTCTACAGCTACTTTAATCATGGCCACAGCTTCTGTCCTGGCCCCACAAGCCTCTTCTCCCCACAGTCGCCAGAGGAACTGTCATCTCACAGTGACATTGGGCCAGCCCCTTCTCTGGACATGGGATGGATCCTTGGACATTCACAGTGGAAGCCAGTGTGGCTCAGTCCCTGGGGCCTCCTGCCACCCACACTCCTTGAGGCCTTTGCACCTGCTTTCTTTCCCTCAGTGTGTATATTTGGGGGTGCAGGGCAGTGCCTCTCTGTCTGAGGTTACAGAGATGGACACTTGCCAGTCTCTTGGCTGACTGGGGCCCTAGCTCCTTCCCTGCCCCTGCCCTTACCCTTGGCAATCTTGATATCCAGGGCTGTGCGGATCAGGGCCATGAGGGTGGAATTGAAGTGGACAGTATTGTCGTCAGCCACCGGCAGGTCCATCCGCAGAAGCCTCTACAGGAAGCCAGAGGCCAGATGTCACTTGCAGGCACCCCACTTGGGTCCCCTGTGAACCAGACCCCACCCACCCAGGGGACTCCAGCGAAGAACTCTGGGGGTGGCAACTCAGGTGGCCTGCCCTTCAGATAACCTGCCCGTGTGTGGGCTGCTAGTCCCCCTTTTGTGGCCGGGCAGGTTGGGCAGGGGCCTTTCCTGCTTCCTGACCTGCCCGCTTCCCTCTCCCACTTTCAGGGTGCTAGAGCTGGTGTCCCCAGCCTCGCCCAGCGTCACCTGGCCCCAGAGTTCTTCTGGAAGGTCCCGTCTGTCTGACTCCAGAGAAGAGCGCACAGGCCTGGCCCTTAGCAGCACGTGCAGCAGCAAGCACAGGGCCATGGTCAAGGCCGTCGGGGCCACCCGCTCCCGCCACCTCCCAGCTCGGCCCAGAACAGACGGGCACAGACCACAGCATGCTGTGAGCTGAGGCTGCAGGCGGCAGTGGGCCCCACGGTGGGCCCCTCGCAGACATGCAGTGAGCCAGACACAGAGCAGCACAGATGGCGCATGCAGACGGAATCTCGAGACTCATTCATAGCCCCGTGAAGAGTGTTTGGGGCGGTCCGGGGCCTGGCTCTGTGCAGTGGCGGGGGAGGGGTGAGGGGCAGCCCACGGCCCAGGGAAGAAAGGCTCCCTGGGTCCCAGGGGCTCTGTCCCCAGTGCTGAGAGGCATCATCGGGCATGGGAGAGGGTGCTGGGCTGGTGTGCACCAGCCCAGGCGGGAGGAGGGCACGGTGGGTGAGAGGGGGGTGAAGGGTGAGAACGACTGTTTCAGACACTTGTCAGCAGGAAACAGTTGGAGACATGAAGGGAGTGGGACTCGGGCTGGCTGGGCTGACCAGGGCGAGGAGGGAGGCAGCACAGAGAAAGACGGGGTTGCTGTGCACAGTTAGGCAGGTTGTGGACTGCACAAAGGGCTCCCAGCCTTAGCGCTGTGGATTTGTTCATTTAATGAGAACTTTGGAGCTAGGAGCAGAAAAGAGTCTTATTCAGAATACATCGGGGCGTTACAACTTTCTCACAGACAGAATAGTGTCTGTGGGAAAGATGCCTTTTCAAATCCACACAGCGGCTGGGAGGGTGCACTCCCCTCCTCTCTGGCACACACACAGATGTCTCGGTGAGCCGAGACTGGAAGGGACAAGAGGGCCAGTAGAGAGAGGGACAGGTGCAGGGCTGGGGCTGCTGAACCCGACCTCAGGTGTGGTAAGGAGGACAGACTGGGCAGGACCAGGGGTGGGAACAGGGAGGTCTCCGGAGGGGGCTACACAAGACAGCACCTGCTTCTTGTGAGAGATGGGTGGGTCAAGTGGGTGGAGAATGGGTTTGCTGGGCATTTTTTTTTCTTTTTTAGGGGGAAGACTTTTTAAGTCTGAGTGGAGGGAACAGAGCAACTGTCCTTGAGTGTCAAGGGAAATTCTGGGGCAAGGGTGATTCTGTATAGGGGTGGCCTGGGCCAGCCGCCTGGCGGCAGACCCCTCACCCTTCAGCCAGCATGCACCGCCCCGGTCGCCATGGTGCCTGCCCACCCCAGGCCCGCCAAGGCAACGTGCATGGCCTGCGTCGGGTGCCGCGGTCCAGGGGTCCAGCTGCGGCCCGCCTGCCCACTCTGGAACAATGCAGAGGCATGTTGGGATGTCTTGGGGAGGGATGGGGTGACATGGGGCAGGGCTGGGAACTCCAGGGTGACTAAGGGCCGTGGGGAGGGGTCGGGGAGGAAAGGCTCTAGTGGGCTATTGGGGAAGTCTCAGATCCCCGAAGGTCCTAGGTCAGAGATCAGCTTCAGGTATGTGTGGGTGCCGGGGGGGGGGGTCTGGGACTCAAGACACAAAAGATCTGAAGCCCCATCGTTGGGGCACCTGCTTGGGCCTGGGTGTGGGGGCTGCACTGGGAGGGCGGAGGGAGGGCACGGCTGTGGCTCCCTGCTTGTGTGCAATTTGGTTCCCAGGGGGGCCAGGTTCAAGGGGACCTGGGGGGCTCCCCTCCCCCTCCCCCCTGCGTGTCGGCCATAATGGAGTCTCTGAAAACACGAAGACACTCATCAAAAAAGGACGGACACACTGTACTGGTTAGAGTCAAGGAGGGTCATGACCGAATTACTCAAGGAGAAAAGAAAAAGGAGGAAAAAAAGGAAAAAAAAAAGAAAAGAGTAATGCGAGAAAAAGAGACTCGGCTGGCTGTTTCCGGTCAGCGCTTAAAAATCCCCAGTGCCCGCCGGTGTGGGTGGTCGGCAAGGGTAGACTACCTTGTAGGCCACTCTGGCCGGACACTTCTTCCCCAGACCCAGGGGCGGAGACATGTGTCTCAGCATCTGATACATGTCCGGGTAAGGCATGCGGCCCCTGGCAGCACCGGAAACAAAGAGGAGAGCAAGGAGGGAGTAGAAATAGGAGGAGGCAGGGACAAAAAACCAAAAAGAGAAAAGAACCAAACCAAAAAAAAAAAAAATCACACGAGCCAGAAAAATAGAGAGAGAAAGAGGCAGAGAATGGTCAAATGGGTCATTCAAATAAATGGAAAAGAGGAAGGGGGGAAAAAATGGAAGAAAAGGCAATTAAAAAAAAAAAGATTATTTCACTGCCCAGGAGCAGAAAGAGAGAAAGACAAGAGAAAAGTCAGGTTTCCACTGGACCCAGCTCTGGTTCCGGCGGGGTCGGGAACCGGGCCGTGCTCAGCTGGCCTTTGTCCAGTGGGGTCAAGTTCTCTGGTTTGGCTGAGGCTGGTCTCTGAGGGGGCCTCGGAGATGAGGGGGGGCTGGGGCAGTGGGAGGAGGGCTGGGGGCTTTGAGGGGGTGAGGAGGAAGGGGAGAGTGGAGGTAATGGCAGAGGGACCGGTACAGAGTCACAATCCCCCAGATGTGTCTGGTGTGGGGTGCGGTGGACACCCCGGGATGGGCAGCTTCAGCTAAGAGCAAGCAGAGATGGCTGAGGGGACGGAGAGGTATGTTCCATGCGTCATCAAATCTATGTGACCGCATTCTGTCGGCTAAGAGAGTTTTCTAGATTAATGCAAGAGAGAGAGAGATGGCTCTGTTTTTAGATATATATATATGAAATATATATATTGAAGAACCCCAAGCCACACTCATTCCATGGATGCTAGCAGGTTTTAGTGGAAATCAAACCTTGCAAGCAACCCTATGAGGGCATTTCTTGCCTAAGCCGAGAGGGGGAGATATTACTCGCAATAAACTGTACATATCCTTATAATGAATCCGACCGCTGAAAGGAGAAGAGATGGGGTTAGTGGTGGGGTGGGTCTAGCTGTGTCCATATTGGTGCCCGGGCATGCAGCGAGGTCAGAAATCCCCTGGCTAGCAGGGCTGGGGCGACTCAAGATGAGCCAAGGTCCTGGACATTATCCTAGATAATACTGGCTGACCCACCTGGGGCTATGCGTGCATGTGGGGGTGTGTGTGTCTGAGCGCGCACACGCGCGTGCATGGGGGTGCTCTGGCTGGGGGCACCTCTCACAGGGTGCTCTCTGCACCTCCCACCTCCACAGACTACGTGGCCTACACTGGGGGCTTGTGGAATAGAGGGGGGACAGCATCCCACTGCTGTGACCTAAAATCAAAAGAGGAAGAGTTAGGAACCAGCCAGAAGCCAAGCCCCAGCCCTACACATCACCCCGGCCTCTGGGGCACATGGAGAACTTGTCTGGGGCTACAGGGGCGCAGGAACTGACCCCTCCTGGCCTGCCTTGGCACGCTTCCCCTGGAGCACTGAGGTCTGGGGGAGGCGGGGCTCACAGAGCCGAGCACCCCAGTCACGCTCCCTTAGGCCCCAGCCTGATCAAGGATCCTCAGCTGGTGGGCTGTGCCTCGGTGTGTCCCCAAGTCCAGCAGAGGCATGGAGCAGAATGGGTACTCAGTCCATATACACAGAGTGGACAGGCCCCTGAAAACACTGCCCACCTGGGGCAGGGTGCTTTAAGGCCTGTGGAGATGAGAAGGACACGTCTCTTCGTGGTCATGAAGATCCAAGGACTCTGAGGCATCCCACTTGTCCTGCCCCCTAACATGCACCAGCACTGTGCCTCTGCAGCCATCCCTGGCCTTGACTGACCACCCATTCCAAGGCCCCAGTAACACCTGAGTTCTGCTATTCTGATTGCCTTCCGCTCAGGGAGCCACGCTGGTCCCACACGCCCAGGAGAACCACGGCTCAGAGACTTCCATCTCCTCTCAGGTTAGCCCGGCTAACCTGTCCTCCCATCCGGAGGGTTCATACTGAGGGGCAGAGGAGGATGTGGAGAAACCAAGGGCTCTGCATGTCTGAAAGGGGACTCCTTTCCAAACTTCTCAGAAAGCCCAGATTTGAATAAGAATGGGAGCCAAACTGTTTAGCTCAGGCTTTTCCCAGGACATCAACTTCCACACTGCCCCAAGGGGATCGCCTCACGACAGTCCCTCCAGCCCCCAGGTCCAGCTCCAGGCAGAGGATGAGATGTGGCCGCAGGACTCAGGGGACTTCTTACCAAGCAGCTGGGTCGTACTCAGCCCAGACACGCACGTACTCATCCAAGTGGTGAGGGCCCAGGATGGAAGAGTCTCGGGTGAGGTACTCGAAGTTGTCCATGATGACAGCGACAAAGAGGTTCAGCATCTATGGGCAGCAGCCCGGGGAGCAAGAGGCAGTGGGGAGAGCAAGGGGGAAGAGAGAGACAGAGAGACACAGAGAGACAGCATGGGGAGAGAGACACATACTCATGCAAAGAAACCCAGGGTGAGAGGGAGGGAAAGGGGGTGTGTGTGAGAAAAACAGAAAAAATGGAGGCAGACACAGAGAAAAGAGATGCACGACAGAGACAGGATGACAGAGAGAAGAGAGGTGTATGAAATGGGACCCACGCCAAGGCAACCACAATGACCCCAAACCTTCCCACATCTGCCCCTCACACACTCCCAGATT
This sequence comes from Elephantulus edwardii, assembly GCF_000299155.1. NCBI lineage: Eukaryota > Metazoa > Chordata > Mammalia > Macroscelidea > Macroscelididae > Elephantulus > Elephantulus edwardii. Next base: position 2,102,377 of record NW_006400046.1, on the reverse strand, counting down.
GACAGTTCCATGGGGTAAAAGCCCACTTGGGTTCTATGCCGTAGATGTAGCTCCAGTATAAAGCAAAACTCAAACCCCCTCGTTGTCATCGAGGGGGAGCTGCCTCACAGCTGCCCTTCCCTTGGGGTTCCCAACGTTGTAAAAGGCTTGGGAGGAGATTACCTATTTTTCTCCCACAGAGCTGCTGGTGGATTTGAACTGCCAGAGAGGTGTGGCCTTGCAGGTTAACCGCAGAGCTCCCTACAGACTACATCACCAGAGCTTCAGCCACTATTTTTTGTGTGAAAGGGTTGAGGAGTAGATATAGGTGAGTAAGCGGGTGGGGGGTGTGGCTAGAGAGGTAGGTGCAAAGATGGATGACGGGGTGGGTTGCGGAGGGACATATACAGATAAATGGATACATGGTAAGTGGGTAGATTGGTTGTTATCTGCCTGTGAGTCCACTACGACTCACAGTGACCCTACGAACAACAGATGTGAACCTGCCTTATCATGCACCAACCTCACGATCTCCGTCATGTTCAAGGTCACTGTGATGTGTGTTCACCTCGACATTGCACAACATGATGTCCTTTTCTAAGGCCTGGTCCCTTATGAAAATATGCCTCAAGTGACACGAGCTTTCACCACCCTGGCCTCTAAGAGCACCCTGTTTTCGCTTCCTCCAACACAGATTTATTTGTTCTTTGGGAAGTCCAGGAGATACTCAGTACTCTTCTCTAACACCACACTTCAAAGGCGACATTAATTTTTCTTCTGTCATCCTTACTCACTGTTCAAGTTTCAGAGGCATAGGGGCTTTGAGAATATTCCATGGTTTGGATCAAGCATACCTTAGTCTTTAATGTGGCAACATTGCTTGTTAGTACACTGGAGAGATCTTTGAGAAAAGATTTCCCCAAGGCAACATGCTTCTTAAAATGTAATCAAATCTTGTTGTTGTTGTTAGTCTGGATGTTGATTGTGGATCCAAGTAAAATGAAATAGCTGACAACTTCCATATTTTCCTCTATCAAGATGTTGCCTACTGGTCTAGTGGTGAGTATTTTAATTTTCTTGATGTTAAGATGTAACCTATGTTGAAGGTTGTTATCTTTGATCTTTTAAAAAATATTTTAAATTTTTTAAAAACATTTTTCTTTTTATTATTGTGTATGTGTACCATCAAATCAGATGCAACTGGTACAGGAGGAGATTGCCCTTCCTTCTCCAGTGGAGCATCTGGTGGATTCAAACCACCTGCCTTCAGTATTGCAGCCCAGCTTCTTGCCACTAGGCCACCAGAGCTCCATCTTTGATCTTTTGCAGCAAGTGCTTCATCCTGATTCTCCTTCATCAAGTCCAGCTTCCTGAATGATTTGCTCAGTATGTTGATCAAATAGGTATGGAGAAAGGATACAACCCTGATGCATGCCTTTTCTGATTTTAAACCATGCAGTGTACCTTTGTTCTGTCCAGACAATTGCTTCTTGGTCTGTGTATAGATTTTCTCATGAACACAATTAACTGTTCTGAGATTCCCACTCTTCCCAGTGTTAGCTGTAATTTACTAGGATCCACACAGCCACATGCCTTTGCTCAGTCAATAAAACACAACTAAACATTTTTCCGGCATTCTCGGCTTTCAGCTGTGATCCATTTGACATCAGCAATGATATCCCTCATTCCATGACATATTTTGAGTCCACCTTGCATTTCTGGCCATTTCCAGTCATTGTCTACCCACTTTGGAATTGTCATCACAAAGGCCAAATGAAGAGGTGAGCGGTTTTCCTCGCCCTCTGCATTTCTGTCTCACTTTTTCTTGTGCTCCTCCGGTCCTTAGCACACGGGGAGATGGCACTGGTCTTCTAGGACTAGGCATGTAGTGCTCCCTTATCAGACATCATGATACTTGTTTTCTGATTGGTCATTCTCCCTTTGGGTCGCAGTGCCTGACCCCTGTCCCACTGGTACACTTATACCAGACAATATAGACAGGTGAGCTTGATTCCATTCCACAGCTCCACAGGTGGGGATCACCAAACCAAGACCTGTGATTGGTTTAGGGAAGAGCACATGATGAACGGTGGTCCAATGAGAGCCTTCCGAAAAAAAGAAGGCAGTTTGGAGGTGCCTGGCTGAGAGACCATGAAGCCCACTTCCCTGGGCCCAGCCTCACCTGGACTTTTTTTTTTCTTTTTTTTAATTTAGGTTGTTTATTTTTCATTTCAATGAACATCTACAGAGATTTTGGGATTCCATTCATTCATTGTTGCACCCTTCTCCTCGCACAAACCCCTCCCCCCTCCCCCCTCCCCTGGACTTTTAAGTTATACAAGTTCAAGAACTGCACTTGGCCTGTCAGTTTCAAACGCATTTCTGTCACTTGAAACCAATTACACAGCATTCAGTTCCTGCTCACATACTAATCATGCCCATCAACCCTGAAGGACGTTCTTTGAGATTTCGTCCTTTCTCTCCATCTGAATCTTCTGCCCAATGGAGCACATACCCATCTGACTATGTTTATCCTGCCACTTGTCTGCCCACTCCCCCTACAAGCTGGGAGGGAACTGGGGTCTCACTTATACGCCTGTGGCTACTAGCATACATAAGGTCAGGCACACAGTTGATGTTGTGAGTTGTCCACCTCCTAGTGACCCTATGAACAAGAGATTTGAACCATTCCCTATCCTGTGCTGTCCTCATGATCTGATAGACCTGAGCTCATTGTTCTGTTGAAGGTCTTCCTCAATGTTTATATATAAACATGGCAGGTGCTTAACAAATTACCTGCCACTATACTGTGTTGTTGCTGTTACGTGCCATGGAGTCAGAACTGACTCACAGCTGACCCTCCTGTGGGTTTTCAGAGGTTGTGAATAGTATGGGAGGAGAGTCCACCTTTCTCCCATAGCGCAGCTGGTCGATTTGAACCACTTGCAACTTCTGGTTGGCAGCACTAAAGCCACCAGACAGACCTCCCTACCTAGTTCTCAGGTTTAACTCATCATGCCATGACAGACACCTGCTGCGTGCCAGGCGTTGTCAGAGGTGTGAGGGACATCACCGCGAGAAAAAAAGAAATCCTGCCCATGGAAGGGGCTGACAGCTTAGTGTTGTGGGCATCTTTTGGGGGTGCTCACTTCTCCAAAACAATAAGGGTTAATGATAAGATCTTATCTCTGTTATTTACCCACAGCTGCTGGGACAAGGGTAGGTATGTGACCAGGGGCTGGGCTGGCCCATTCAGAGTCTCTCTTCTGAGAATTTGGAACAAAATGACAGACACACTGGGTCGGGAGCTGTGGACATTGGTGTGAGATCTCTGGCCGGAAGGGGATGAGTGCATGGGACACGTGGGGACAGATCACAGCTCCCACTGACCTCCAGCAGCCAGGCAGGAGGCAAGACCTGGGGTGGAATGGAAAAGGGGCTCCTTCTGCTTTGAGTGTGAGATCTGTAACTGTCCATCACCTGCAGAGAGCCCGGCACCAGGGCCCTTTGGAGGGCTGACCCCTCTGGCAGGGCCCCCCCATCCCACTATGTCGCGCCTCCCTCCCTGAGGCCTGATTCTCAGACACCTGGGTCTTCCTTTAGGTGCCTGCATATTGATAACCTCCTCTGTTTCTTTAACCCAGCCCTCGGGATGGCAACCAAGGAGCCCTGGTGGTGCTGTTGGCTGTTAACTGAAAAGTCAGTGCCTTGAATCCTCCCAATGGCTCTGTGGAAGAAAAGATCTACTGATCTGTTCTCCTACAGACCCCGCCTTGGAAGTGAAGTTCTTGTGGGGAAGTTCTATTCTTTTTTTAAAATTAATTTATTTTTCTTCATTGTTGTGCATTTTCTTCCTCTTCCCCCTCCCCACCCCACAATGCACCCCTTATTCCAGACTGTTGTCATAATGCCTAATTATATATTCCATTTGGACAGTTTTTTCTTCTGTTCTACTGCAGTGTTCATTATCTATCCACTCTTTTCCCATTCTCTCCCCCACCCCCTCATGTCTGTCCTTTTTTTTTGGTCTGTCCTATTTTATAACAGTGATAGTATGTAATATTTGTCCTTTTGTGACCGAGATATTTCACTCAACATAAGTCCTTCAGCATCACCCACGTTGTGTAATGTTTTACAAGTTCATAGTTTTTCAGTGCTCCATAATAGTCCATTGTGTGAATATACGATCGTTTTTCTATCCATTTATTTGTTGATGGGCACTTGGGTTGCTTCCATCTCTTTGCTGTTGTGAATAACACAACAATAAACAAGGCTGTGCATGTGTTTGCATTGTGGCTGGGGTTTCCTTAGGATATATTCTCAGTAGTGGAATTGCTGAGTCAAATGTTATTTCTATTTCCAATTTTTCGAGAAAGCATCAGACCGCCTTCCATAGTGGCTGCACCATTTTACATTCCCACCAGCAGTGAATTATGAGTTCCCGTCTCTCCACAACCTCGCCAGCATTTGTTGTTGGCTGCCCTGTTGAACTCTGTGATTGTTGCTGGGGTGAGATGATACCTCTCTTTTTTAAAATTTTTATTATTTGTGTGTACCGTCAAATCAGATCTGACCGGTACAGGAGGAGATTGTCCCTCCTTCCCTGGCACAGCATGTGGTGGATTCGAACCGTGCGCCTCTGGGATTGCAGTGCAGCTTCTTGCCACTAGGCCACCAGAGCTCCCCTAGATGATATCTCATAGCTGTTTGGGGAAGTTTATTTGTATCGCATGGGGGCCACTGCGAGCCAGAGTCCACTTGAGAGTGCCCAGTCTCAGGCCTGGCCACAGCCATCTTCCCACAGTTAGGAACCTCTTTCAATCCAGTGCAGCCAATCCCTGCCTTCAGTCCCCTCTGACAGAGACACCTGGACAGGTTCTGGCCTTCTGTCAGCATGCTGCCGGACACAAGGAGCATGAAGGACAAAAGAGATTTGCAGAGAGGATGCCCCAGAGAGAGTGCAAGAGAGAGAGCGGGGAGATGGACTGGGGGCTCCTCTGATCCCTGAGAGAGTGTGGGAGATGGACTGGGGGGCTCCTCTGATCCCGGATTTTCCTTTTAGGCTGCTCCTGCTTTCAATCTTCTGTCAGTGTCCTTACCCTCTGGCTCTATGAGATTAATTTTCTCCTGGTAAACTGATTGTTTACCAGAGAGGATGGATTCTATTCATCGTACAAATCCTGCAGCCCCTACAGAATGTGTCTGTGCCAAAGCCTTCTTCCTACTCCTCGCTGTACCGAGGAGGGCACCCAGCTCGTGGAGAGCAGAAGTGGGCCTCCTCAGGTCAACTACAAAGGCCAGCTCTGAATCCCACCAGTGGTCCTTCAATGGACATGTTCTGCTTCCCCAGGAAAATGTGACAATGTCTGGAGACTGTGTCTGTCCTACCTGGGGGCAGGGGCTACTGGCATCTCACGGGTAGAGACCAGAAATGCTGCTAGGCACCCCATCATTTATAAGGGGGACCAGTCAGAAAGAAGGCTCAGTCCCAAATGTCAACAGTTAAGGGGTCCCCGTTGACCCAGTCTAGCGCCAGCTCATTGGCACGAATCACTTTTAGGGAGTAGGTCTGGACACAGCACACTCCAGGGAAGCCCACTGCCCTATGTGGGATCCAGGCTGAGGGAGCTCACCCCCACCCCCCATGTCCACAGACTCACCAGAAACGAGCAGAGGAAGATGAAGGACACAAAGTAGAAATAAGCAAACTCATTGCCACACTCCGCAGTCAAGATGCCCGAGTTTTTGTCACACGGTTTCCCGCTGAGGCAGGACAGCATGATGTTGTGCCAGGCTTCTCCGGTGGCACTCCTGGGGACAGAGCGGGCATCAGAGACCTGCGTACCCCGTCCTTGCTGGATTCTCCAACCACCCAAGGTGGCGGAGGATGGGGCTGCAGCACTGGGGTTCTGGGGCTCTCAGTGGGCTGTCTTATCTTTAATTGTGCCAACTACCTAGAGAGCTTTCAAAACCCTGATGCCAATATGCCCCATCTGTACCTGCTGGCATCCACTTCGCCCAGTGGGGTCTGGGGATACAGGTATGTTTTAAAAGTGCTCCAGGTAGTTGTCACCTGTGACGACTGCCTTTTTCAGTTACTCTGCTCCAGTCACACTCCTACCGTAGGGCCTTGGTGTCTCCCAAGTGCTTCTTCCACCTGCAGTGCTTTCCACAAACACTCAGGACTTCCTGCTTCTTCTGCTCTCCCACAGGTCATGCACTCAGGGTATTTATTTAAAACTGGGTTGGTCCTGCCGGCTCTCCCACCATTGCCCAGAACTTACTTCTGGGTTGACTGGCTGGCTTCCTCACAGGGGCACAGCCTTCCAGAAAGTGGCAGATGCCTCTCTTTCTCTCTGTTCCCTGCTCCCGTTGGTACCCACCACATGTGCTCAGGACTGTCCTAATGAACGAGGGGCACTCTCATGTGAAGCCATGGCCACACAGCAAAGAATCAAGCCCAGGTCCCTAAGCCTGCTTCTTCCTTTATCAGCTGAGGTTCCCAAGAATCCTCGCCTCGCATGATGGTCAGGAAGACTGAGCAAAATAATGCTCCCCAAACTTCTCATGCTTATCCGTTCTCCGCTCCTGTCCTACAGGGTCCTGCATGTCCACCCCATGCTTTAACAAACAGGTCAGACCCTAGCAGAATGGATGCCCCTCGCTGAAAATGAAACTTGAAGGAATGTCCGCCTCCCACCAGGAACAAACACCAGAGTGGGCAGAGGGGCGCAGACCCGGCTGGAGCAGAATGGGGAAGTGGACACCCTCACCATCAGAGCCGTGAGAGGGTCCGACGCTGGCCCTCACCGGAAGAGAAGCATGAGGGCTTGTAGGAAGGTCCGGAAGTTATTGTGCTCAGTGATTTGAAACTCATCTTCATCACTGTCCTCATCCTCCACATCGATGCCGATGTTACCAAACACCTGCAGGGGGTGGACGGAGGTGAAACGCGCAGATCAGCCCCCATGGCTGCCTCTGTGAACTGCAGCCAGTCCTGCCAGTGGGCCGTGAGAGCTTCAGGACCTTGGGAGCTGACAGACATACTGACCTGCATCCCGATGATGGCATAGATGAAGAATAGCATGGCAATCAGCAGACAGACATATGGCAGGGCCTGGAGGGAGGAAATGCAAGGAAATCGGCTGCTGGGACCTCTTACCCCAGTGCCATTTCCCCACCCTGGTTTCAGTGCTCAAGGTCTGCACCAACGTCAAGACTGTGTGGTCAAATACTGTGGTGCTGGAGTGGTACCAGGGCTGGTGGGCACCTCTGGCGACTCCAAAGATGAAGTCACAGCACAAGGATCCCCTTGGTGCTCTCAGGACGTGACACTCCAAGGGCTGGAATTTGTCTAAGACATTCTCAGAGGGGTTTCCAAGGGCTGAAGTCGTCTAACGTTCTCAGAGAGGCTGGAAAGTCTCAGTGTCTAGGCTTGGCCGGCCGCTCTTTATCTCAGCCCTGGGTGAGTGGCAGGTACAGCGGCTCACCTTGAAGGACTGCACAAAGGTCCAGAGAAGAATGCGGATCGTATAACCCTGACGTAGGAGTTTGATGAGCCGGGCAGCCCGGAAGAGCCGGAGGAAGCTCAGATTGATGAAGTTATTCTGGGGAGACGGAGAGAGAGCGGGTGACCATCCACCCATCCCCAGGGGCTCAGAGCCGTCACCAATCACAGAGGCCCCTACATGAAGCCAACCAACAGGAAAAAGCAAGCCAGACCCCAAATAAGGAGGGAGAAGAGGAAAAGCACTATTAATGCAATGGTGCAGAGGGAAAAAAAATAAAAATTCGAAAAGGGACAGGGCTGGGGTGGGGGGAGACTAGGGTGGGACAGGAAAAGGCATCAACTCAAAAGCATAAGCCCTCCCCGCCAGCCCACCCGCAAAAGGGAAAAGGGACCGGAGAAAGGGTGGGGGTGGGGAAAGGAGGCAGGAGGAAGGGAAGGGTAGAAATAATAAAAGAACAAGGAAAAGAAAAATATATCCGAATCATCCAATCAGGAAAAAAATCGAGATGGTTTTTGTTTCTCCCAACAACCAAATGCACTGAGACGAGAGGACACAAGCGGGTCAAGGTGCCGAACCCATCACACGTGTACGATGCACACACACCACGCGGGGCGGGGCGGGGAGGGGCAGCCAGCGCGGGCCGGTGGACGTGTGCGTGTTCCGAGGGCATGTTACGCTCCGGGCCAGAAATGCATCTGTCACGAGACTCACCGGGCACCCTGCCCTGCCCTGCCGAGCTGCCCACCCGCTCCTGCCCGCCCTGACCTCACCCCAAGAGGAGCAGCGGCTCGAGCCAATTGGGAGAAGCAGAGAAGCATCTTTTCTTACCCCCTGGGCGAGCGGGAATGGGGAGGACGGGAGGGAGCTGGGGCTGTTCGGCTGCAGGGTGAGTCCTCGCTGCCCGCTGAGTCCGAGAAGATGCATTTGGGGCCCTTTTCCCCCCTCTCAGGGATGGCTTCTCAGCTTCTGGGGCTGGGTGGAGTAGCACGGGACCAGGCCTGCGGGAAGCACGAAGTACGCAGCTCCCGTGGGTGGGTGGGCTTGGAATGGGCTGGGCCCACCGAGGGGCCGGTGCTGGGGGCGGGGAGGGAGGCCGTCCCTGCCCCCAGGACCTCCCTGGGTGGCCCCTGCCTCTGCTCACAGACCCCCCCCAGTCTAAACACTGCCTCAACCTCCTCCCACCCAAGCCAGGAATTGGGGGAGCTGTGGGAAGGTCCCGCGTGACTGATGGAGGCTTGCCTGCTGGGCCTGAGGGGTGTGTTGTGTGGCTGGGTCCGAGGGGGGGTGTGGGGTGGCTAGGTGTCACCAATGGACCGCTCTGGCCAGTGAAGCAATGTCATCAGGCCTGAACAGCATTTTTAAAAAAAGAACCCAAAAAAACCCCCCACACCAAAAACAACCCAGAAAGAATGGCCAATGTTAAAAAATGAGGGGGGTTTTCAAATCTGGCTTTTCTGTATTATGGGCCTGCTTCTGACATGGCTGGGGCTCATTCAAAGCTACTCCCTATGAAAGGGGCCTGGGTCCCCAACTCTCTTGCACTGGAGTCGGCATGCCCTCAGAGGCACCTGGGCTTCAGGCTGTAGGCCTGTCAAACTCTGCTTTACCAGCTACCAGAGAGGGGAGCAGGGCACCTTCCACCAAGAGCAGCCCAACGGGCTTTGTGGGGTCCAGAGGAGCCCTACAGCCAGGCTATCTGGCAGAATTTAAATCAGCCTAGCCCCACCCTAAATAGCAGAAGGGTGACATTCAAATATTCACAGCTCCTCACCCCAGACTCAGAAATGCCAAAAGTCCCAGAAGCGCTTAACAGTGGACTGTTCTGTACTGTGAGCAAACCCTGGTGTAGAGCCAGAGGGCATGACTGGGCTCAAGGAATTTCGGGGGGCTGCAGCGGCCTTTTGGGTTTGCAGCCAAATGTGGACAAGCCTCCACGTGTGTCTGAGAGCTTAACAATTGGCCCTCTGACCTCTGGGGAGGATGGGGTTGGGCTACCCTGATGCCTCTAGCCCAGCCACAGTTGTGAGAATGCTCCAGAAGCCCCCACCCCTGGGTTCAGCTGCAACAGTCCCCCTCTTAACCTGCTGACCTGACCCCCGCCCTGCCTGGCCACCCAGCTCTGCCTGGGGATGGGGCCCTGGCCCAGCTCTTCCCCACCCCCTCCCCTTTATCCCCATAGTACAAGCCATCCCTTCCACGGGCGGGCGGATCATAACATGTGGACTCGGAGGAGCATGCAGAGGCAGGCAGGCTCGGGGATCAGCCTGGGGTTCAGCAGGCAGGAGCCTGGCGCCATGCGGGAGAAGCCAGGGGCTGGGGGCCGTGCACAACAGCTGCCCTTTGGGGATACACACAGGGTGGGGCAGAGACAAGAGAAGGGGTGGGGAATGAGGGGAGAACTCGGTGTGCCCTCATCTGTCCTTCCCACCCTCCTGAGTCTACCTCCGTTCCCCCAAACACCCCACCACTTCCGGTTACTTTCCCAGCTTGCTTCACTCCACCCTCAGCCTAGCAACAGTGGCTCTTCTTAAATTCTGCCCTGCACATCTCAGGTCCAGCACTGGTCCCACATGAGAAGCCACCCCTGACCTGGCTTCCTGAGGGGACAACAGGAAACGTGCAGCAGACCCCACCCTCTAGAATCCCTGGCACCCTGCCTCTAGGCGCCAGAGCTCATAACCACTTGCCTACCTGGCTGTTCTTCTGGGGTGTCCCACAGGCCCCAAACCTTCCATGTCCACACATAGGCTCTCCCTGTGAGCTGCTTTCCCCTGGCACATCCTTAGTCCACCTCCTCCGCCCCTGGACACCTCTCTCCCTCTCAGCCTAGGTCCTAGTCAAGCCCCTTTTGCGTCCTCCCCTGCCCTCTTCTTCTCCATGCACTCTTTATCCACATGCTTCATCTCTATCGGGGTTCTTGCTGGTCATCTCCAGACCGGGCAGCTGACAAGGGCTCCCTGCTTTGCAGATGCAGTGACCTTGTACACAATCCCACCACACTGCAAGCTCCTCCATGGCCCTCCTGGTGCTTAGCAGAGAGTCAGCCCGTGTGTGTGTGTGTGTGTGCGCGCTTGTGTTTAGATCAGCCCTCCTTGGGTCTCTCGGCTTCAAACACATTGCAAGCTCTTTCCTGCCACAGGGCCTTTGCACGTGCTTCACGCCTGGCCTGAAATGCCCATTTCTCCCCTGTGCTCTTGACAACTCTGCTTTGGCTTGCAGCACAAATCAAATGTGGGGGATTGTTTGACCAATGCCTTCCTCTTACACCTGGATGCAGGTGAGGCGGGCAGGGATGGGCCTGCTTTCTGTCCACCACTGCAGCTGTCACACCAAGTGGGGCTTGTGGACTATCTGATGAATGAATGCATTTGTACTGTCTGCAGGAGAGAGGTCCCTGAAGCAAAGGTGACGTCGGCAGGCCTTCCAAGAGGCTCCTAGGCAGATAGGGAGGAGGGGCCAAGTCAGGTAGTATTCAAGGATGTGAGGGATGTGCAGGGAACTGAGGAGGGGGAGCTCTGTGCTGGGGTGGGAGTATGGCTGTGCCAAGAGCAGGTGTCCCAGAGGAGGGGGACGGTGCATGTGAACACATGTGTGTGCATGTGTGTGTGGATGTGTGGAGAGAAGGTGTGAAGTGACAGTGTATGCTTCTATCAGTGTGCATTCTGGCGTGTGAGTGCGCATGTGTTTTTTTTTTAAATTTATTATTAATCTCAGTAAAAATGTACAGAGACTTTGGATTTCCATTCATTCATTGTTGCGCTGTGCATGTGCTTTAAGTGTGACAGTGTGAATGTGTGAGAAAAGACAGTGAGAGAGAGTGTGAGAAACAGGGAGCATGTGGGAGTGTGTGTAACAGTGTATGAGAAAAAAAAGCTAAACAGAAAGAGGGAATGTGGGGAAAACTAGAGAAAGAATGACTGAGAGTATCAGAAAAAGAAAGTAAAATCCAGGAGAGGGTGAAGTGTGTGTGTGTGTGTACAGCACATATGTGTGTGTGTGGTGGCCAGGGCGTGGGTGCCTTGGGGCTGGACAGTACAGGCCTGGCTGCGAGGTGAGTCTGTCAGGGGTGGGTCAGGCACGACGAACCCCTTGTCGTGTCGGTGAAGCTATACAGGGAACCCACTCAAACCCTCTCAACTTTCGCTGCCCAAACCAAACCACCCCAAATGGAAAATTCACATCCGGAACCCATCTGTACCACCAGAGAGGGAGCATGGGGTGGGGTGGGGACGAGGGGACGTGGAGGAGAGGGCAGGGGAGACCACAGACAGAAGGGATGGGGTGCATCAGGCAGTCTTTAGGAAGCCCAGGGCGTGGACGTGCAAGGCTGATGCGAGACGATGCTTCCACAGTTAATGTAAGGCATTTAGACTTCAGAAAGAAGTAAGACCAACCGGATTCTAGATGCAGATGTTGAAGATGGATGGGGAGCGGGCGGGCGGGGGCAGTTGGGGAGGCGTGTTCAGCGTTTTTTAGGTTGATTTGTAACCAGTGCCAAAAAACCCATGGGTTTCGGTTCCCGGGCGGGGAGTGGGGGTGGCGGGTTTGGGAGATAGTCATTGGTGTATGAACACACAGACCACGTCATGGATGAACAAATGAGTTTCATAGTGCATTTTGATTGGATGAGTTTTTCAGACGGCGTTGTGCCAATATACAGTTTAAAGAGCAGGCATGAAAAGAGACAAGACAAGAAACACAGTCATTATCCATCGCACACAGGGCAATCCCACGTCCCCAGGCACTGGGGGTGGCGGCTGAGGCCCGCTGGGCCCCAAGGGCAGTGCTGGGGAGGAGCTCACTGCCACGCGCCCTCTCGCCCCAGCCCTGGGGACCTGCCAGTCTGGCCACTCAGTCTAGCTCCCCTCCCAGGCCCCCAACCCAACGGGCTTACCTGGGAGGCAACAAAGGGGTGAACTGTGTGCTCTGCCCAGTGGGCAGCCTCCCTCCCCAGGCCAGGTTGGGAGCTGCTACCCACCCTTTATCTTCTCCCCACATATATGAACTTAAATAACTCAGGGAGGACCAACACACTCAAACCAAATACATTAATGGTGATGACACAACTGTGTCAGCTGCAAATTCTCTTTCCCGGCAGGCTCCGTGCCAAGCATTTTGCGTCAGCAGCTCTTCTGTGTGTTCGGAGTTTCCACCTCTCTTGCTGGGATATCAGTTCTACAAGGGCTTTTCTACTGGACCTCCAGCTGAGGATTGGCCTGGCCCCAGCGTGGACAAGCACACGCATGGCTGTGAGTCTTGTAAGAACCCTGTCCACTACGATGACCTTCCCTATTTTGCACGTGGTTGAGAAGATGTCATATGGCTGGGGGAAGAGGGCTGTGTGACCCCTGCACTCTCAGGGTGTTGTCACCCCAGTACTGGTTTCTGTGCCCCATCTTCCTGTTGGCCAGGAGAACGGCCATCAGTGTTCCACCGAGGATCTCATAGACGATAGTGGAGATGACAGGCTTCACTCGCTTCTGCCTCCCTCCTATCATTTTGTCCTAGGTGGACATTGGTTCCGGGCTGTCCTGTGCTCAGCTTGAGTGACAAGGGACTTTTCTTTGGCACCAGAATGGGGCTCTAGGCCTCTCTAAGCTCGGGATAGAAGACAAAGATCCAGGTTCTGCAGGGGAGAGTGGTGGGGGAGGATGATCCCTCAGCGGGGGCAGGACTCCTCTGGCAGACGATCTCAGAGTGGGCCTGGGCACCAGGGACACGACAGAGAATAGTCCCCCTTCTGGATGGCTCCACCAGGCTTCCAGCATGATGAGTCAGCCTGTTGGTCTTTCCTCTGTGGCTGGACCTGAGACCCTGGGCAGCTCAGGGCTCCCCTCGTCCCATCACTGACATGGCCCACTGTCCACATCTCTCCTCCCTTTGCTGTCTTGCTCTGGACTGGCACCCGGTGCTCTGGTCTTCAGATCTCCAGGTGGTTTGGCCCTGGCCGAAGAGAAGGGCCAGTGCACTTTCTCCTCTCTATGTGCTTCTTTGGCCTGCAGCTCCGACAGGGGCTGTGTCCCTCCATGTTCGTGGCTCCGGGCAGGTGGCACCCCCAGTTCACTCCCTGGCTGACAACAGCTTCCTGCCATCCATCCCTCTGCTGCTGTAGCCACTGTCTCTGCCTCGGCTCCCTTGGGCTGAACCCTCAGAGAGAGAATCCTTGTGTGCTGTGACCCTGACTGGAGCTAAGCCACGGAAAGTGCTTGGCACGTGCCTGGCATCGTGGGCATGCAGCTCTTGTCAGCAACTACTGTTTCTGTCACACAGTTGCTCCCACGCCCTTGGCTTTGACCCTCTTTGCCCTTTTGTACCCCTGCAAGGCTCTCTGCTAGCCCCCAACCTCCTGAGAACGCAATTCAAGAATAACTGACCAGAGCCCAAGGGGAAGGGGGCTGGGAAGAGTTTTGGGCTGTTTGCTGGATGAAGAGGAGGAAGAGGATTTGGAATGTGGGGTCTCACGACCCCCATGTAGGGAATTCCCTTGGGACTAGAGGAGGGCAAAGCCCTGGGTCCCTCCTTGGCCACCCTTCTGCCCAAGAAGCACCAGCGTTGGTCCAATGGCGTCTACTAAATGCTGGTTTCCCCCTGGGCTCCAGCCCCATGTAGAGCTGGAGGGGCCGGTCCTCCAAGGTCACGATCCTTTCCCTGAGGTTGTCGTCTCTCAGCTAAGAGAGGGTGCTAGCAGCACAGCCTCCCACCACCCTTCACGGCCCCTGGGACCCACACACTCCCATGTGGCCGGACCCACACTGTCTTGATCAAGAACCCCCTCCTCAGCCCAGCCCAGTCCAGAGAGCTGCCCAGAGAGAAGCTGGCAGGAAACTTACCCCAAACTCAGTCACGAGGATGTCGGTGATGCTGCCCAGAACAGTCACAAAGTCGAAGATGTTCCAGGCATCGCGGAAATAATTCTAGAAGGGGACCCACAAGACAGAGATGCCAAAGGGAGCCCCATGTCAGTCCCTGCCAGCCCAAGGGCGTGTCTCAAACAAGACTGTCACTCGTGTTCAAATAGTGAAACACTGCTAGCTGGCCTGGGTCGGTCAGCATCACCTCCTGAGAACCCTGCCCTGGTCCCCGACTTTCCCAAGCCTCAGTGACTCCTGGGCCCCCAAGCCTCTGACACAGCGCTTTGGCTGTCTCTCCAAAGATGCTGGGGGTTCTGGCTGCTTTACCAAGACTCTCAGATAAGGGTGTTAGCTCAGTTTATACCAGGCGCCTGCGGCTCAGGGAACAAAGCCAGCCACATGGGAGGTGGCAGGCTGAACTTGAACTCAGGTCTTGGTGAGTCCAGGGTCTGCAGTGAGAACTCAGGGGCTCAGGATGATTGATGTTCACAACCCATGTGCTAAGGAGTGGAGACTGCAGCCTGAGCTGGTTTCAAATCTCAGCTCTATCCCTGCCCTGATGAATAGAAATATTGTTTCTATTTGACAAACCATTTAGCTAGATATAAAATTTTTGGTTGGCACTATTTTTCTTTCTAGATTTTATATATGTCATTCCATTGCCTTTGTTTCAGCATGCTTTCTGCTGAGAAATGAGAGGCTTAGTCTTTTTCCTTTTCTGTAATATTTGGAAAGTTTTATTTCAGAAAATCTTCACTTATATTCTCTGTGCTTTAAAATAAAATCTCTTCCTAGTGGCAAGAAGCTGTGCTGCAATTCCAAAAGCACACGTTTCAAATCCACCAGATGCTCTGCTGGAGAAGGAAGGGCAATCTTTTCCTGTGCCAGTTCGATCTGATTCGATGGTACACAACAATTAAAATAATACAATCTCTTGATGTTGTCTTACATGGTTTTTACGGTTTTTTCATTTTACTTCTTCCTTTTTTCTGATCAACCCTCAAACAGATTACTAGTGAAGAGTTCAAAAACCCCTTCATCTTATCTGTGTTCTATTTCTTCAATTTTATATTCCAGACCATTACCTGTTTTTCAAATTTTAGTCTTAATATTTCAAACTTCAATTTCTATTTGTTTTCTCTATTTAGTCTTGTGTTTTGTTTTTGGGGGTTTTGTTTGTTTTAATTCTTCTAGAATTTTGTCTGTGTATTTCCTGGATTCTGTTTGTAGTTTCCTCAATTTTTTTCTCAATCTGATGGAGCTGCTTAACTTAACATTCTTTTGAACTCACTAAAAGGCAGTTTCAAAAGCTTTTCTTCCTCTGAAAGATTTTCTACTTCTGTATTTCTGGTCACTTTTTCTTCCATCTTGTCCTGTCTTTTTGACTGGTTTAAAGTTTTAAGCTGCCTCTAAGACACTATGGAGTTGCTGTTTTTGTGTTATTTTGTTTTGATGCACATGATTGAGCTTTGTGAGCAAGGCATTGATTATTAGTTTGGTAATTTTTAACGTTTCACCTCCTGTGCTTGTTCTTACATGTACAATTGAGGAAGACAGTGTGTAAGCTCTTCTCTGCTGTTTGTGTGGTGCAGCTGAGGGCTGACTGGGCCAGTGCTGATTGCTTTCTTTCATTGACGTGGTGGGCCTCCCATGCCTAGTCTGAAGAAGGGGAATGGTGACATTGAGGTTACAGGACACTGGAGCAGGCCCCTGAGGCCTTCCCTCCGGGTGCCCGGCTAACCGGGGAAGGTTTCGAACGATGATCAAGGGGTCTTGAGCAGAGGCAGCGTGGAACTCTCCAGAACTCTTAACCCCAGGCTTGGCCGCCAGCAACGTTCTGGATGCCACTGCTCGCAGAGCTTGAGGCCTTCCACTGAGTGTGACCAAAACCTTGGTTGATTTCAGCCAGTGAGCTGTAGGGGCTCTTTGGTGACTGCAGCTTAACTTGACCTGTCCTGACTGGTACATTTGAGGCTGGGTGCTTGTTGTTAAGACACTGAAATCTGTAGTCCACTCTGTGGCAGCCACAGGCCCCAGCTTCCTGAGGATTCTTGGCTGATGCTGGTCCTTCTTCATTCAATGTGGTGCTAGAATGGTGGTGCCAGAGCCCATTCTGAGTGTGGCTCCAGCTGACCATCCCTCCCCTCCAGCATCCCAAAACGTACACCTTCCCGGCATCCTCACGAGAGCAGGTAACAGATCATCCTATAAACGGCCTCCTACCTACCAGGCACTACTACAGGCATCTGCCCTTTAATAGCTAAGGCTACCAACACATCTACCCAATAAGGTGGGTGTTGTTATTCCCCCCCCCCCCACTGTACAGATAAGACATGGAAGTATTTCACAGCAAACAAACTGAAACTTAGGCTGCACAACGTGTGTATTCAATAATCACTGACCTCACATGCACTGTGGTTTCACAGAACCCCTCGGAGGCTCCATGCAGACGTTTTCCGTGGTGATAGAGCTGCCGGTCACCCTCCAGCTGTTTCTGACTCGTGATGAGCACATGCGTTACGGAATACGAAAGATGCCGGAGGGTTTTCTTAGCTGAAACACATCACCAGGACTTTCTTCTGTGGTTCTGTGGCCTGAGGGCCGTGGATTAGAAGTCACCCACCTTTGACTTGGTAGCATCACTTTCTCTCCACTAGGTCAACTGATCTCTCTGTTGGTGTTATTGTTGGTAAGTGCTGTCCAGTTGTAGGCTACTCATAGCGACGCTATGAACGAAAGTCCTCAACACTTGTGTCTCTCGTCCTCTCTCCAGGTTCATAGGGTTTCCGGAGGCAAGCTATTACAGAAGTGGATGCCACTCTTCCTTCCAAGCTTGTTTTAATTGGGGAGCTCCACCCCACACTGTCCACTATGTAGTTCCATTAGTTGGGTTCAAAGTGCCAATCTTTTTTTTTTTAGTGCCAATCCTTAGATTGTTGTTGTTCTTGTTGATTGCCAACAAGTTGAGCACAACTCATAGCGACCCTGTGAATAAAAGGTCTGAAGCCTAGATTAAGGCTCTGAGTGGCCAGGTCCTCCGCGGCCTTACAGGAAGGATGTAAGCTGTGGAGCTGTGCTTTCCAGGGTCCAAATTTGGCATCTAGAGGCCGCGTGTCCTTGGAATTCAAGTGTCAGGATCTTGGTATGATGAGTGTGTGACGGTAATGATGTAACTAACTACTGGCCATGGTCTCTGTGGGCTGCTGTTAGGGCTCTCAGGCGTTATCAAACGGACACCACAAGGAGCGAGCTGACTCTCCGACTTACCAAGGAGAGAACCCCGAGCCATGTTGTTGTTGTTGTTGTCAGGTGCTGTCGAGTCCCGTGTGACTCACAGCGACCCTATGAACAGCCAACCTGAACCCTGCCACGCTCCTCGTCTCTGACACACTAGAGCCCACTGCTGAAGTCACCATCCTGTTGGGGCGCGTTTCCTGTCCTTCACGGGCCATCTTTCCAAGCATGGTCTCCCTTTCCAAGGCCCAGCCTCATGTAGCTACATGTCTAAAATGTGAAAGACAAAGCTTCTCCAGGTTTGCCTCCACAGAGCACTCTGCCTGTGCCTTCTCTAAGACCTATCTGTTCACGCTTCTGGCCGCCCATGGGATACTCAGTGCTGCTCTCCAGCACCATAGCTCAATGGCATCAGTATCTTCCTCTGTCATCCTTAGTCACCGTCTGGCTCTCTGGTGCACAGCAGGTGTCTGAGAAGACCACAGCCTGGATCAGGCACACCTAGGGCTCAAATCCCAGCTCTGTCTCTGTCTAGTTGTGTAGCTGTGGGCCTCCCTTTCACAGTCTGGAGAAGAGGACTGGAGACGAGGAGGTGCAGAACAGGCACCTGGAGGCCTTCAGGTCAAATCTTAGCCCCGCCCTTTGCCACCCTTACACTCTTGCTGGGTTTCAGCCCATCGCCACAGTTACTGGGTCGATCCACCTCATTGAAGCACTTCCTCTGCTTCACTGACTTTCCACTTTTCCCAGCATGATGACCTTCTCCAAGGCCTGGACCCTCTTGACAACTTGCCCAAAGTATCTGCCATAAAGTCTCATGGTTCTTTGGACAGTCCGTGGGGTATTCTGTGCTCTTGGCCAACATCACAATTCAAAGGTTATGCTTTCCTTGGTCTTTCTTAGTCACTGTCCAACTTTCATGTGCACATGAAGCAATGGAAGACACCATGGCTCGGGTCTGGAGCTTAATGGATCAATGATGTTGGTATGGAGAGATCTCAAAAGAACCCAGGTTGCATGGCCTCTTTCTGTAGGTAGAGCAGCTGGGGCCCATACATCTCTTCTTCGATGCCTTCTGCGCACTTCCATTCCTTTGCCCAAACACTTTGTCTGGACGCACATTTGTTAGGGACTAAATCGCTCCCTGAGAGCCACCCTTGGCTATGACTGATGGACACTGGGGGACCAATATCCACGGCCCCTCAACCCTGAGCAAAAGGTGTGTGTTCTATGCTGCCTCCCTGAGTTTCCCAGCAAGACTGAGCCCCAGCTGCCCGAGGTGGACCTTGACTGACGACACCCTGTTCACCAGCTCCCCTCTTTGTCTCGCTTCCCGACTCCCCTTTCGCACTTCCTGGGATTATACTTCCCAGAGAAATTCCTGGCACTCAGATTCCTGTCGCAGGCTCTGCTTCTAGGGGAACTGAAAAGAAGCAAGCATTTTACGTGCCCTCCAGGTGTCTGAACATTCAGATCAAGACAGACTAGGAAGAAGGATTGGCCATCCACTTCTGAAATAGCAGGCCTCTGGAAACCCTATGTACAACAACACTTGTTATGAATCAGAGAGTTGGACAATGACCAAGGAGGATAGAAGGAGAATTGATGTCTTTGAGCTGTGGTGCTGGAGAAGAGTATTGAATGTACCATGGACTGCTAGGAAAACAGATTCATCCTGGAAAGGATTAAACCGGAAGGCTCCTTGGAGGCAAGGATTCTGAGGCTTCGTCTAACATACTTTGGACATGTTGTAAGGAGAGACCGGTCCTTGGAGAGGGACATCTGCTTGGGAGGGTGGAGGGACAGCGCAGGAGGGGAAGACCCTCTATGAGGTGGATTGATGGGGTAATAGGGATGGGAGTGTCAGAGACAGTGCGACTGGCACAGGATAGAGCAGAGTTTAGGGCTGTTGTACACAGGGTCGCTATGAGTCGCAAGCGACTCAACGGCACATAACAACAACCACAACCACCAGGTGTCTGAATTACAGACCTTAGGCAACTTGAGGCTTTATCTGAACTGAAGGATACTCGGTGCTGGCATTGCCGGGGTTTGGGCCACTTCCTCACTGGAAGACTACTTGGAAGAAGAGTTCATGATGAATCGCCGCCCGTGTGCCCTCCTCTACTGATGGGAGGCTTGATGCAGTGATCTGCCTGAGGTCACACAGCCCAAAGGGGCCGAGGCAGTGTTCCTACTGTGGTGTGAATGCACTGGGCCTGTGCTCTTGCCAGACCAGCTCAGTGACGTGGACCCAGGGTTACAGCCAAAGGGGGAAGTTCCAGGACAAGAATGCTGTGCCAGGGGTGCTTTCTGGATAGGTGGGGACCTCCCTGGTGACTGTCACACTGTCTGGCAGCCCTGGCTGGACCGTAGACACCTCTGAGGAATACGCGTAACTAAGGAATCTGGGGGCTTCCCATCTGAACGACAAGAGGTGGGTCCGGTGCATCTATTCACGTGAAGGATGCTTTCATTTGAATCTTCTCAGTGGGCAGCAGGGCTGGACGCACTGCTTGGAGGAACAAACCGGGGGATATGCTTCCTGTCCGTACCTCTCTTAGTACTGCTTGAGTGACCACTGCTGTGTTCGGTGCTCACAAGAGCCCCATCCAGGGACAGGAAAAGGACACTTCTTACGACAGGGAGGTGGGAGGTGCAGGATTTCAGTCTAGGTCCTTCTGGTGTCGAGGCTGACTCCTGAGACCTTAGGTCATTCTCTTCAGAGAGCTCAGGGCAGGTCCTGGAGCCAGATACCTTGGTTCAAATCCCAGCTCAACTCCTTGCTGGGGCTTCAGCAAACCACACCACGCAGCCCACCGGCACAAGCCTTTTTCACCTTCCTGTGCGCTGTGACTCCACAGTGGGCATCTGGGGAGGACTGAGAGTGTGGTTTATAAAAGCACACAATAAAAGAAAGCACTCAGGGCTCCAGGAGACCTGTTACAGCAATGCTGTTACCAAGATGTGAAATGTCCACGCGCATAGACCCTCTTCATCAACACATGGAGTAGCCCATTTCTGCTGCAGTAACTGACCCAGCTCTGGCTCTCCGTTGGGTTTCTGACGTTGTAAACGGCACAGGAGGGGATTTCTCAGCTTCCTCCCGAGGTGCCTGATGGGTTAGCAGCACAACCCCCACCGGCGTGGGCCCCCAGAGCCCCCGTCACCACCACCAGCATTTCAAAACAACAGCAGACTCACACTTCATTGTGAGGTTTCTGCAGCCCGTTGAGTGCAATATTGAAAACCAGGATTTTTACGGGAGACCCAGGCTATACCAAGTTATCCCGCAGGGGCCCTGCCGTCTGCATCGAGGTCCGGGGGGGCGCTGAGGTTCAGTGAGCGGCTGGTGAGTATGAAACCAAAACCTCACTCCCACCCAGTCGGTTCCCTACGAGTTCCAAGGCCGTACGTCTTCACTGACTCATCTTTTTTTGGATGGGTGTTTCAGAATTTATTCCATATACATGTTTCCTCTTCTCTTTACCTAATGGTTTGGGGAGGAGGGGGGGTTCTGTAAAGTATACAGATGCTTCTCTAATAACATCTTGCTTTGAGTTTTACAGTAACAGGTAAGAAACAGTAAGTATATTCTACTACATGTTAGATTATTTTCTCATTGCTCCTAGACTGCTTTTTAAAAAAAATATTTTTATTTTATTATTTGTGTGTGTGTGCCGTCAAATCAGATCTGACTGGTACAGGAGGAAATTGTCCCTCCTTCCTCGGCAGAGCATCTGGTGGATTTGAACCATGTACCTCTGGGACTGCAGTGCAGCTTCTTGCCACTAGGCCACCAGAGCTCCCCTAGACTGCTTTTTAAAATTTATTATTAATTTAGTTTGTTTATTTTTCATTTCAATGAACATCTACAGAGATTTTGGAATTCCATTCATTCATTGTTGCACCCTTCTCCCTGCACAAACCCCTCTCCCCTCCCCCCCAGACTGCTTTTTTGACACAATTTCTCTTCTACTTTAATTAAAGACAGCGTCCTTTGATGACTAGCAGGATTATCTCTGTATTTGTAGGTCTTCTTGCATACATGTGATTGAACTTATGGTTGAGAATATTAAGAGACTATGGATGCAAGAAAGAAAACAAGTGGAGACACAAAGTGCCTTGGCAGCCCTGCCACAGATCTGCCTGATTCTTTCACATCAGAAAGTTGATTTTTCTGGTCATTTCCGTGTTGTAGATCCTTCGGCAGGTCTCATAGCTTTCCCTCTGTCGCTGACATCATGGTTTTTCATAGTACCGCCTTCGCTTAATGTCTTCAGTGGGCCCGCCCACGCTGAAGATTCTGTCCAGGCTCCTGTGTGCACCTTCCACGTTGCCATCCGGAACCATCACAGTCAGTGGCAATGAATTTCAGATGTCTTGCCATGATCTGGGATTTAAGTCTCCACTCTCACAGCCGACTGCACCCCTTTCTTCGTCCCAGCACTTCACCCCCAGTCCTCAGCCCTCTCTCAATTCTACTGGGTCATCTTTCTCTCAAGGACCTTCTGGTGAGCAGTTCAATGTTTGGCCTATGGTGTGACCAGGGCTCCTGGACAACATAAAGATGCCATTTTTTTCTTCATCACATTTCATAGATCCCCTGAAGTCTGTCCACACAGACCCTCCATGGCCAACAGGGAACACTTGTTTTGGTGGGAGACAGAATCAAGTCAGAGGTTCATGACTTTGGTTAAAGACAAGAAAATGGAAAGGACTGGAACAGACGAGTTTAGAACACGGAGCATGTGCTGAAGGACATATTTACTCTGTAAATGTCAATGCAGTTATCTCCATGTACTTATTTTTGTTTTTTTTACTTTTCTTTTTTTCACCATGTACTTCTGATGACTGGACTGTACTGTAAAATGCACCTCTTAGGGCATAGTTCGATGCTGATGAATTGTATAAAAGCCAACGATTCAGAATGATTGTTCAAAACACAACATGAATGAAGGATAGTGTGAAACACAATGTATATAAACTTTGCAAGCAAACCAACAGAAAAGAAAAAAGTCTTAAAAAAAGTACCTCTTACTGTGGATTACGGTTAAAACAATTGGAACACCCTGGATTTAACCTCTCTGGATGAGTTTATATCTAAAAATGAATAATAAGCATTCCTCCCTACCAGATTGTAAGAGGAAGAATCTAAGGAAATATGTGCTCACAAAATAAAACTTGAAACGGCTGACTAGCACAAGAACCTCGAGGGGGGGTCCCTGGCCGTGGGCTTGACATTCAAGTCCCCAGTGGGGCTGGGAGTTCAAGGCCAAGTGGGCTTGAGACGTTCAAGTCCCCAGTGGGGCTGGGAGTTCAAGGCCAAGTGAGGAGGCCACACCAGCACCCAAGTGCCACCCTCCCTTCCTTCCCACCGGCAGCACCAGCCCAGCCATACTTACCAGAATCCCAAAAGCCATGACCTTCAGCACACATTCCAGCGAGAAGAGGGAGGTGAAGACGATGTTGAACACCCTCAGAGCATTCTCATAAGCAAGCGAGGCCCCGTAGAACTAGAAGCAGAAGAAAGGATGGGCAAGGGTCAGCTGGGGGCAGAGAGAGAGCTTTAAGGCAGGTCTAGGGCTGTAACACTGGAGATGCTTATAGACCCAGAAGGTGTCCATCCTTAGAGACAGATGTGACAGCAGGAGGGTGGAAGGCAGGAGGTCTGTCTGAGGGGGCTGAGAAGAGGCCTGAACTGCCGGGAGGGGTCTACACAGCAGGAGAGAAAGCCTGTTTGCTAGCCAAGCAGAGAGGAGCTGAGGGAGCTCTCCCGGTCAGAGGACCCTTCTAGACTTTGCCTACATGCTTCCTGGTCCTGTTCATGAGCCCTGTTGTTTCTATTCCTGAGCAGTACTTGGTTATTTTCTTCATAAACTGGTCTGTGAGTTCTGTGTGGCCATTGCAATGGGTTTTGACTGGAGCAGAGAAGTAGAGAGTGCTGTGGGAGTAATGGCTGGTGTTTGGTAAAAAGCTTGGGGAGTGGAGGCTTTGTCTCACCTCAAGCTCACTGGGATTTTGACTTGCATGATTCCCCTGATGTTAGATGGTTCTGCCACGACTATTACTTTTTAGAGAGATAGCTATTCAAGACTTTTGTCCCTCCAAAGTCTTTGTAAATTTCCATTAAAATTAATAATAATAATAATAATAATACAAAAAGGACTTTTATCCCTTAAAAAAAGAATTTGTTTTTCTCTTCTTGTTCTCTTTATTTTGCTGACCTGTGATACACACACTCAGAACAAGAGTTAGAACTTCCCCAGAATCCCAGGAAATCTCTCTCCTGATAACACAATCTCAGATTTCCTCTGGAAGATTTTCCCCAACTACTTCATCAGACTCAAATCCAACCTTTAGATCTAACTTTCAGGACCACTACCACAAGGAACAATATTTTCTAGAAGGTTCTTCATCAGTCAACAGATTGATAAATGAAAGGTTTAGGGAGGATAGAGACTGAAAGACAAAACCTCAAGGTCAGGCTTTTATTATTTTGCAGAAGCTATTTTGTGGACAACTGAGGATCT
The DNA here is from genome assembly GCF_000299155.1 of Elephantulus edwardii. Lineage (NCBI taxonomy): Eukaryota > Metazoa > Chordata > Mammalia > Macroscelidea > Macroscelididae > Elephantulus > Elephantulus edwardii. The sequence goes on along the minus strand of NW_006400046.1, from coordinate 2,078,269 downwards.
ATCTATCACCTATCTATCTATCTATCTATCTATCTATCTATCTATCTATCTATCATCTATCTGTATCTAAATTATTCCTAATCTCTATTACTGTTGAGCCAATTTAGACTCATAATGACCCTCCACTGTGTTTCTCAGGCTGTCAATCTTTGTGTGAAGACTGCTCATCTTTGTTCTACAGAGCGGTTGGTGGATTTGAACTGCTGACGTTTTGGTTGGTACCCACCAGGCTCAACAACAATGGGCGTTAAGCCTAGAAGAGACTGCGGGGATAGTGCAGATCAGACAGGTGTCGTTCAGCTGAGCACAGGGTCGCTGGGAGTCAGAGCTGAGTTGATGGTCCCTAATAACAGCAGTATTGCTAATCTTAGGAATGATAAGACAGTGGAGGAAATGTTTCCATTTTTAGCATGCACCCTAATGTGCTTGTTGTTGTTGTTGTACTGGAGAGTTAGAACCGACTCACAGCAGATCCTCTAATTGAATCTGAAAAGAATTGCCTATTCTCCTTTGGAGTGGCTGGTGACCTCGAACCATGTGCCTCTAGGACTGCAGCGCAGCCTCTTGCCACTAGACCATCAGAGCTCCTCATACTAATGTGCTAAGGGGTGAAATATTAAGGGTGAAATAATGTGGTGTCTGTGCTCTGGTGGCCTAGTGTTAAGAAGCTGTGCTGCAATCCTGAAAGCCGCCAGCTGTTCCGTGGGAGAAGGATGGACAATCTCCTCCCACGTGATTAACAGCCTCTGAGGCTCAGCTATGGATTGTTTCTACTGTGAGGTACACCACCACCACCACCACAATAACATAGTTTAAAAGAAAAGAAGGGTTGATGCACTCGAATTATGTGTATGAGCAAAGAATATTAAAAATTGAGTGCCAGAAGTATAAACAAGTCTGTTGTGGAACAAATGCAGCCAGACTGCTCCTTTGAAGTGTGGACTGGCGACACTCTGTCTCGTGCCATTTGGACATGTTATTAGGAAGGACTTGAAGAGGGTCAGCAAGAGAGGAAGCCCCTCAACAAGGCAGATCATCACAGCGGCGGCAACGGTGGGCTCAAACACAGCATCAGCGAGGCGGAGAGCACAGGACCGGCTGGGGGTTTGCTCTGTCACACGCAGAAGGCCGCCGGGAGTGGGAACTGACCCAACGGCACCGAACAACAAGAGCTGTTACAAACACCCTCTAAAGCAGATGAAATGCCCAGAATATAGATCCATTCAGGATAGACTGGTGGTCCAGAGGCTGCGGGGAAAAGCAGTTCTTGTGTCATGAGTACAGAGTTTTATTTGGGGTAGATGGAAAGGTTCTCAAACCAGACAGACGTGGTAATTGCAAACTATGGTGACGGTTCTAAATGCCACTGTTGTACATGTTAAATGGATTAATTTATTTTTTAAAGTTGCTTTATTTTATTTTATTATTTTTGTGTGTGTATCGTCAAAGCGGATCTGACTAGTACAGGAGGAGATTGTCCCTCCTTCTCCAGCAGAGCATCTGGTGGATTTGAACCGCTCACCTCTGGAATTGCAGGGCAGCTTCCTGTTACTAGGCCACCAGAGCTCCATTTAAATGGATTAATTTTGTTATGTGACTCTCACCTCAAAAAAAACCAAAGAGCAACAATGAAAAATACCAAAGAGAATAAAATGTTCCGAAATGAGGTAAGGGAAGCTCAGGGGGCGCCCCTGGGACCAGCAGCATTGGCGTCACCTGGACACTTGTTAGAAACACAAAGTTCACAGCCCCACTGGACCTGCTGGACCAGAATCACACAAAGTTCACAGGGTGCCCGGATGATCCACGAGCTCACGAGAGGCTGAGAAGCACTGTGCTGCGTGGACTAGTTGCTTGGAAAGGTGGAGGGTCAGAGCTGGGCTTGCCTCAGACCTCTGATGTTAAACCGCACGGCAGGAAGTTAGGACTTTTCACCCTGAAGGGGCGTGGTGATCCTCAAGGGCCTAGAAGTTCAGGGGCGAGCGGCAGGTATTGGGCTTCCTGGGGCCGAGGAGGCAGTCTGCTAGATACAGAACTGTGCCAGGTAAGATAACGGACAGAGGCTGTTTTGTAGAGATGGTGTTGGGGAAGTCAGGGAAGGCTTCCTGGAGGAGGAGCCAGCTGAGGTGCGGAGGGAAGGGCTGTGCGTCAGGTGGAGGCCGTGGCTGGTGCAGAGCTGAGGCAGATTGGGGCCTGCCTGGGAAGGGCAGACAGTCGGCTGTGTCGGGGGTGAGGAGGGGTGAGGACAGAAGCAGAGCTGGGGAGGCGCAGAGCTGGGGACGGGAGGGTCTCGGCAGCAGGACGGGCAGGGGGACTCACCTTCATCATGAGCACAATGGTGTTGAGGGCGATCATGGCCATGATGGTGTACTCGAAGGGCGGCGACACCACGAACTGCCACATGCGGTACTGGAAGCTCTGCTTGTTCTGCGGCATGTGCCGTGTCAGCGGCTTGGCGCTGATGGCAAAGTCAATGCAGGCCCTCTGCGGGAGGAGGGAGACGTCAGGAGCGGGGCCGTGGGGCCCCAAGGGTCCCCTCCAGGCTGTCTGCTGGAATTTCCACCCACCCTGTCCCCAGCAGGCTTCCCAGAGTCTGCCCCTCGCCGCCTCGGCTTTCTCCCCACCTGCAGTCACCTGGGAATTCACCTCTACCGAACCCCGAGCCCCTCTGCCCCCATGCATCTCCTCAGCACATATGATCAACAGCTTCACTTTGCAAATGAGAAAAACAGAGGCTTTGAGAAGTGAAGCCACTTGGCTGAGGTGACAGCCTTCAAGTGGGGCGATTTGGAATTTAAACCAGAGATTCTTTTTTTTCCCCCCCTCTGATATTCCTTACTAATTCTATGGTAGTAATTTTCTTTTTCCTTTTTTAAATTATTGTTAATTTTAATGAAAATTTACAGAGACTTTGGATTTCCATTCATTCATTGTTACACTTTTCTCCCTGCCCACCCCTCCCCCCTAGTACACTCTTCTCTTTGAAAAGTAAATGAAAAATTCTTTCATTGTTTTACAATCCCTCCTCCCAGGTCCACTCCACTATGCAGGCTTTCCTCTGGACTCCTGTCATGACAAAAATACCTAATCACATATCCCTTTTAAACAGTTTTCTCTCTCATCTGTTTCAATGCAGTATACATTATTTACCCCATCTTTCTCAGTCTCCCCCTAACTTTGATGTCAGTCTTGTTTTACAACAGTGGCACCATGCAGTATTTGTCCTTCAGAGACTCATTTTAGAGCTTAACCCCTGTGCTTCCCTGCCCTCTCTTTCTCACTGAATGCTGCTTTTCCTCCTCTTTGATGGAGGGAAAGCAGAAGCATGGTGGTTCTTAAGTCCCTGGGCTCAGCAGCAGAGTAGAGGACAGCTGCTGGACTCTTCTTTGAGGCTGGATGAGGTCAGAAGGGCAGAGGGTCATGCCTGTGCCCCCTGGGGGGTGTATTTTCATTCATAAATATGCACCACTCCTCCTTGAGGGAGGCTATACGTGCTCTATCTCAGTGACATCAGGCGTGGACGTGTGACTTGTTGTGGTCAATGAACTGTGAGCATTAATGACATGTATCACTTCTGGGCACAAGGCCAAAGAGCTGGTGCAGGGCTAGTCACACCCTCTTTGATCTTCAATATCTCAGCGAGTCTGCACTGACAGTCCAGGGACCAAGAGAGGGATGTCACGGAGCAGAGTCACGGCTGACTTGCAGTGGACAGGCACCACTCAAGAAATGAATGTCTCTGTGGAGGTCTGCAACTGAGGAGCTGGGGCTGCCTGTTTCTGCCACACATCTTGTCTGAACCGACCGACACTAGAGTGTTTGGTTACATCCCATGAAGAACTTTGCAGACCGGCCTCTGCTCGGAGGATGCTGTCACTCCCTCCCGAGAGGCTCCAAGCTGCTTCCTCGGTGTGTGTGTGTGGGTTGGGTGAGGGGCAGTACTTAACCCCAAAATCCATGGCTGTAGCATCAATTCTGACTCACAGCAACCTTCTACGTCAGAGTGGAGCTTCCTAATAGGGTTTTCAAAGCTCTAATCTTTGTAACCTTTTAAACCTGGAGAAAGGACCAAAGGGTCGCTATGTTCATAGGGTCGCTATGAGTCACCTACGACTCAACAGCACTTAACAACAACAACAGCAGAGAGAGAGAGAGAGAGAGAGAGAGAGAGAGAGAGAGAGCGAGTAGCTGGCCTAGCGGACAGAAAGCCATGTTCCCAAGCCAAAGGTGGGCGACTCTATGCTGCGGCCCTTGGGCCTGCCTTTCATTGTTTTGGGTGAAACATTCTTCTAGGTCATATAGCCCTGGTCTGTCCACCTGCTGTACAGACGTAACTCATGGTTGCTGTGAAGCCGAACAATGTGACACTGACGTGTCAAATGCAAGAATGGTTCCCCATGGTGGACAGTGTTTGGTGGTGCTCCTCGATTAAAACAAGCTTGGAAGCAGGAGTGGCATCCACTTCCGTAATAGCTTGCCTCTGGAAACCCTATGAACCTGGAGAGAGGATGAAAGCAATACAGGTGTCCAGGTCTTCGTTCATAGGGTCGCTATGAGTCACCTGCGACTCAACGATACTTTACAACAACAACAACAACAATCTTTGTGGAAGCCAAGTTGCTCCAATTTTCTCCTATGGAGGGGCTGGTGGGTTCGAACTGCTTGTCTTAAGCTGCAGTCAAGCCTTTAACCAGCCAGCCACCAGAGGTCCTGGTGAGCTCTTGAGGGGCGGGGGCTGCAGTTGGGGAGTGGCACCTCGTTTTTCTCCAGGCTGTACTCCTCCATCATCTTGTCCCCCTGCTCCTGGAAGGTGATGATGATCAAGGCCACAAAGATGTTGACGAAGAAGAAGGGAAACACCACAAAGTAGACCACGTAGAAGATGGACATCTCCATGCGGTAGCCGGGGCTCGGGCCCTGGTTCTCAAAGGTGGCGTCCACGGAGTGCTTGAGGACCCTGCGAAGGGCGGGTGAGGGAGGGGAGGCCAGGAGCAGAGAGGAAGGAGGTGAGGAGGGTAAGGAAAGGATGAGGCGGACAGGACGTGGGAGTGGAGGAAAATATTAGGAGGAAACGGAACGGTTATTCTCTGCAGACCTAAGTCTTCCCGTCTCCCTGAGCACCAGGCACTTCATCCGCCGCACACAGAGGCGCCAGCATGTGTCAGATACAGGGCTCCACGTCTTACTAATTCTCCAGCAAGCATCTCGGGGAGAGAGGCTCTATTCTGCACTTGAGGAAACTGAGGTTCTGCAATAGAATGTGACTTTCCCAAGATCTGATAGCTTAGTCTCTAGGGAGTCGTGCTGTGAATCCAGAGGCTGTGCATTTCTGCTGGTTCAAACTCACCAGCAGCTCTGAGGAAGAAAGATGAGAATCTCTTCCTGTGAGATTTACAACCTCAGAAACCTGACGGAACATCAGCTATGAGCTGGTTCCAACGCACTGAGAGTTTTCAGTTTCTGAGATCATCCACTCAGAAGACTTGAAGTCTGAAGGCAGGTTTTACAGGGATGGAGGAGGAAGAAGTATGAGGCCATGGACGCAAGTGTTAAGGGTGGGGGTCTCTCAGTGCAGGTGGAGGTGGGCCCTGAGGTAGGGCACTGGGGATGTGCATGGGGGTGTGTACAGCTGGCGACTACAGTTGTCAAGGTGTGCACCGCTCAAAGGTTTGGTGTTTAAGGGACATCAGTCACACTTAGAACATACAAGAGTCACGTGTCCATTGTGGTGGCTTTTTGGTTCAATGGTCACAAAGTACCTTGTTTTTAAATACACCACAAGAACTTTTTAACAGCAGTTGACAGAGATGCACTTTTTTTTTTTTTTTACAACTGAGCCATCAGTTTATTAACCCTGTTACAAAAGAAAAAGGTTGGGCTAGTCTTTGTGACCCCATGCTGGCTTCTAGCCATTACGTTGTTCTTTTTCTAGGGATATGAAGATCTTCCTGTCACTTGCTGGTCTTAGTTAGATTTCATTTGGTTTCAAGGACCATAAGCTACTCAAATAAGCTTATGGGAAAAGGGGAAATTAGTTATATAAATATGAGGGTCTCTTATAAGACTCAAAGACATTAAGGGGACAGTAGGCCCCTGAGGGCTCAGGAAAAAGTACATGATTTTTATTACTGTCACTGTGACTAGGAGAGGAACAGAGAAGCACCTTTTCAATCTTCCGCAAAGGTACTTTACAGATGGTCCTAGCCCGCGTTGGTGGGTCCTGGGTGTGTCTGTGTGTGAGGTGGGAAGAAAGCACATTTGGGTTGTTGTGTTTGCTGGGAGAGGAGGGAGGACGCTGAGGGAACAGGCTGAAATCTACCGGGTTTTCTAATGGGTATTTCTGTGCCCACAGTGGAGGACTTAAGAGTTCAGTGAAGCACAGCATAAAAGGCATAGAAAAAAAGGATTCAGTCATGAAGTTAAATCACCATTTATGGTAGTATTTTAGAGAAATAAAAGTGAATGCCAAAGAGTCCTCAGTGAACAAAACATGAACATTTTAAATAAAGACGGGACCTGCTCACTCAGTCCCTGCTCTGACTGGGAGGAAATGGTCCTGGTGAAACGGACCTGGAAGAGCCCCAGTGGACACCTCACTGTGGAGGTGATGATGCTGACAGCAGAGGGAGGGGCGTGTGGGGTCTGGTGCCTGCACACGGAGTGTCTATCTCTGAGCGAGATGTGGAATGGGGCAGAGAAGAGAAAGCCAGTGCTCAGGGTGTGGAGAACAGCCCCGGGGGGGTCAGCAGGCCCCCAAGGTGGGAAGTCAGGAAGGAAGCCCCCTCTCAAGACCTCCTGTGGGTCGCAGGCTATCACTGCTCCCGCGCTGCCCTCCCCGCCGGAACGCCCACGGAGCTCCCCACTTACTGTGGCCAGCCCTCGCCCGTGGACACGGTGAAGAGGGTCAGCAGAGCCCACAGCACGTTGTCGTAGTGGAACTCATACTTCTTCCACTCTCGATCGCGGGCTTTCACCTCATTCTTCTCATAGAGGAGATACTTGCCGCTGTACAGAGAGGGGGGCTGTTAGTCTGCTAGTGGGGGGCCTGGGGTGGCTCTGGGCACCAGGGACAGGAGGAGGAGGAGGAGGAAGGGCGGGCCCTGCACTGCCTCTGTGGCTTGAAAAGGTGGAGACCCTGCCATTCCTCATTTTGAAACACATCCGCTGTAAAGGTGTCAAATGAGAGACTGGACACACATTAGCAAGTGTAGTGCACCCTTTCTCAAGAGAACTCAACCTCCCTTTTCATTTGAGGGTTGAGATCTCCAAGCTGATAGAGGTGGAGGCTAGAAGCTTTAGCATCAAGTTTAGGATCATTGTGGGAGACTGTGGGTGCAGCCACGTGGTGTACTGTGGAAGGGATCTAACTGCGGGGTATCTAGAGACATGCTAGAGAGGATTTTATCAGGTCAGACAACCTGACTCCCATAGGGAGCATCCACCTTGTTGCCACAATGAGCGAGCGTGAGCTTCGGCACCTTTGAAGACCGGTGCAATTTATGTAAGTCAGATTTGACAGAGGGAACTACCCTAATTGATTTAAAAAACCTGAAACGCTTGCCGCAGAGGGTCAAGGACTGCAGCTTTCAATATGGATTGAGGATCAATGTCAAGAAGACAAAGATTCTCACCACTGGACCAATTGGCAGCATCAGGATGGATGGTGAAGAGATTGAGATTGCTCACAGCTTTAGTCGGCTTGGCTCCACAATCAACACTCTTGGCACCAGCAGCCAGGAAATGAAAAGACGTATTATGATGGGGAAAGTCTGCTCTTAGGGACCTCTCTACTGAAGAGCAATGGTGTCATTCTGGAGAATAAGGTGCATCTGATACAGGTCATGGTCTTTGCAATCACTTGTTATGCATCAGAGAGTTGGACAATAACTAGGGAGGATAGAAAGAGAATTGATGCCTTTGAGCTGTGGTGCTGGAGAAGAGTATTGAGGGTACCATGGACTGCTAGGAAAACAAACAGATTCATCTTGGAGAGGGTTAAACCGGGAGGCTCCTTGGAGGCAAGGATTCTGAGGCTCCGTCTAACATACTTTGGACATGTTGTAAGGAGGGACCGGTCCTTGGAGAGGGACATCATGCTTGGGAGGGTGGAGGGACAGCGTAGGAGAGAAAGGATTTCTATGAGGTGGATTGATTCAGTGACTGGGGTAATTGTGGTGGGTGTGTCAGAGACAGTGCGATTGGCACAGGACAGAGCAGGTTTTAGGGCTGCTGTACTTAGGGTCGCTATGAGTTGCAAACGACTCAACAGCACATAACAACAACAACAACAACAACAACTATGTTTTGTGGCTTTTGTGCACTGTTAAACTGGAGATGACCCATGGCTGAACCTCCAGCGGATTTTCAAAGGCAGTAAATTACCTGAAGAGGTAGAAGAGGAGATTGTCCATCCTTCTCCCACAGAGCAGTTGGTAGCTAATGCATTCGAAACACATGCTTTTAAGATTGCAGTTCGGTTTCTTACCACTAGGTTACCAGAGCTCATCTAACTATAATGGGGCTAATTAGACCCCCGTGGAGGTAGGGGTAAACTGGCAGCACTTAGTAGGCAAAGACAAGGTGGGCTTGGTTACCATAACGGAAAACAGAGACAAAGCAAGTAATCAGAATCGTCTGATTTGTATGGACTTACGGTGTTGGTTACCTGAGTGAAACACATGGAAATCTACTAAATATTTACTCCATCTGAATAATTCACATGAATTCTTCATGTGAAAGAAAGTCTAACTCAAATGGAAAGAACAGAGAGTCAAGGTCACCGAATTAATTCCCAGGCTTGCGTCAATTCAGAAACCTGTAAACCCTTGAATGAAAGGGCAGGCTGGGTCTCCTTGAGGAAGGACCACACTACAAAATTTATACTATCAATCTTTCTCCCAGCCTTCCCCAAAGGAATCTATGGCCTTTGACAAGAGTAACTGCTCACTGGGGAAAGAAACTAACCACATTTCTGGAGGATCACTAGACGCTGGCTCTGAACTGACATTAATTCCAAGAGATTCAAGATGCCCCATCAGTCAGAGGAGTCTTATCTCACAGTGGATACAGTCGATCCATCGTATAATGATTTCCCCAGTGTCAGAAGGCACAAGGGGAACTAGCAGAACATTCACGAAAGACTCCTGACATTAGGAGTAATGGTGATTGGGGAGGGAAATCAAAGTAGGGTAATCGTCCCTACTTCAGAAATCAAAAGCAATATTGCATTCCTGCAGGACTGCAGAAATTAGTGTCACCATCAAAGACCTGAAGGATGCAGGAGTGGTGATACCCACCACATGTCCACATCTATTTGTCTCATCCTTTGGTTGAGAGGAAGACCCTCAACCAGGTGGATTCACACAGTGATGCTGGAACGGGTTAAAGTGTGTCAGAGGCTGTGAGGGCGGCACAGGGTAGGACAGGGTTCAGCTCTGTTGTTCACAGGGTCGCTAGGGGTCATCCTCAACCTGACAGCACCAAACAACAACAATTTGGTTTGTACAACAACATGAATAGAGCTTCTCAGTGAATTACTATAAACTTATTCAGATGGTGATTTTTAATGCAGCAGCGGTTCCAGATGCATTTTCACAGAGCAGATGAAAACATCTCCTGGTATGCATGTCCATCATTTTATTTCAATTCTGGTTTCAAAGGTTTATCAGAAGCAATCTGTCATTAGCTAGGGAGGCCAGCAGTACACTTCCACTGTCCTACCTCATTGTTGTTGTTGTTATGTGCCATCGAGTCGCTTGCGACTCATAGCGACCCTATGTACAATAGCCCTAAACTCTGCTCTGTCCTGTGCCAATCGCACTGTCTCTGACACTCCCATCCCAATTATCCCAGTCACTGAATCAGTCCACCTCATAGAGGGTCTTCCCCTCCTGTGCCGTCCCTCCACTCTGCCCAGCATAATGTCCCTCTCCAAAGACCTGTCCCTCCTGGCAACATGTCCAAAGTATGTCAGGAGAAGCCCCAGAATCCTTGCCTCCAAGGAGCAGCCTGGTTTAACCCTCTCTAGGATGAATCTATTTGTTTTCGTAGCAGTCCATGGTACATTCAATACTCTTCTCCAGCACCACAGCTCAAAGGCGTCAATTCTCCTTCTATCCTCCCTAGTTATTGTCCAACTCTCTGATGCATCACAAGTGTTGCAAAAACCATGGCCTGTATCAGGCACACCCCACTCTCCAGAGAGACACCGTTGTTCTTGAGTACCTGAGAGAGGTCCTTAACCGCAGACTTTCCTATCATAATACATTTTTTTTATTTCCTGGCTACTGGTGCCAAGAGTGTTGACTGTGGAGCCGAGCAAACTGAAGCTGTGAACAATCTCAATCCTACCTCATAGGTAAATAAATTCTCTAACTTTGTGTCATAATTTAGTCTATAAGGACCTTAATCACATTTTCTTTTCACAAGATATAATACTGGCTCATTAAATTGATGACATTATGCTGATGGAACCTCATTAGGGAGAAATACCAAGGACTCTAGACTTAATATAGGACATGTGCTAGAAGGTAGAATATTAACCCAATAAAATTCAGGTGCTTTTCACCTCAGTGAAATTACTAGGGGCCTAGTGGTGTGGGCTGGAAGCAGGAGCGGCATCCACTTCTGAAATAGCTTGCCTCCGGAAAATCTATGTACGAACAGTTCTCAGGCCGTTTGTTCATAGGGTCACTATGAGTCACCTACGACTCGACGGCATCAAACAACAACAACAACAGTGGTGTGGGACACACTGAGATACTCCTTTTGAGTGAAGGTTAAGTTGTTGCATCTGCCTTCAGTTAAAAAGGGGGCACAACAGCTGGCAGAACTCTTTGGATTCTGCAGGCAATGCACCCCTCATTTTAGTGTCACTCGTCAATTTTAGCCATAATTTGTTATGGTTCCCACAGTCAAACACCTTTGCATAGTTAAAGCATAAAATCCCCAAGATTATGTATTGACTTGATGAGGCCAGGATTGTCAATGGTTTGGCAGTCATGTAATAAAGCAATTATCTTTCATTTTTATGTGATTTGATATGATGTGTTATTTTCTTGGGGTGTGGTTTGCGCCCAGTATATATGGACATTCTGGGAAAGGGCTTTTTTGGGAAAGGTTTTAGCTTGCCCTAGATCCTGCGTTTGTCTCATCATCATCTGACTTCCAGTTTGTGAGATTGGAACCAACAGCCTGCCTCACTGCATGCCGATCTTGGGATTTGTCAGGCGCCGCAGTTTATAAGCCAGCTGCCTGCCGTCTGACCTGCTGATCTTGGATTTGTTAGCCCCTCCAGCTACATGAGTCAAGAGAAGCTTCTAGCCTGACACAGAACCTTGAGGCTTGCCAACCTATACAGCCACGTAAACAATTTCCTTGACAGAAAGTTCTCTGTTTTTACATAGGCTTCAGACTTTCTGCACAGAGGTAACTTGAGGTTGCTGTGAAGCTGAACACTGTGATACTGATGTGTCAAATACGATAATGGTTATCCATGGCAGACAGTGTTTGGTGGAGCTCCCTGATTAAAACAAGCTTGGAAAAAAAACAAACAACAAGCTTGGAAGCAAGAGAGGCATCCACTTCCATAATAGCTTGCCTCCAGAAACCGTATGGACCTGGAGAGAGGACGAAAGTCACACAAGCATTGAGGACTTTTGTTCATAGGGTCGCTATGAGTCACCTACTAATCAATGGCACTTAACAACAACAACAACAACAACAACAACATCAACTCATTGTTTTTTCTTTGGCAGAGATCTCAATCTAAGACACTCTGAAAATGGGACTTTCTCCTGGCTCAGGTTTGGTTAAGTTATAATCTACTGCCCCAATATGGCCTGCCTCTTGCTTGTGCCCATCTATGAGAAAAAAATGGTCTTCATATTTTTAAATGGCTGAAAAAAAATTTTGTTTCGTAACAGGAAAAAAAAATCACATGAAATTGAAAGTTTCCGTTTCCAGGAATAAAGCCCCACTCTTCATTCTGATGTATCACATGAGGCTGCTCATGCGCCATGATGTCAGGGCTAAGTGGTCCCAACAGACTGTACAACCCAATGGAAACATCATTTGGCTCTTTAAGAAAAAAATGTGCCTGATTCATTCGGCAGCAAAACCTGACTTGAGGATGTAATTCTCTTTATAACTCTTATTTATCTTACTTGATTCAAATAGTCACGTTTCACTGTAGAAATAAAGTGTCTGATCACAGGAGTGCCTTAGGCTCAGTTGTCCTATGTGGTATACAGATTGTACAAACTGTCTCAAATCAAGCCAATGCTGAATTCTAAGATATACCAGACTCCGAAGGTTTCCGATAAAGAGCTGTGGGTATGGACTGATATCCCCAACTTGACAAGGCTGGTGATGGCAAGATTCAGGAACCAGCTTACGGCTCATCCCGTTCTAGTGACCAGTGACTCAAGTTCCCAAACACTCTGGCTTTCTTCTCTAGACCCAAGCCGCTTGCAGTCAGATTACTCCCAACACCTGCTACGCTAATTGCACAGTGCCCACCCACTAGCCCCGAGGGGGACACCTGGGAGGTGGAACCTACCGACAGTCCTTCTCAAACTCTTTGGATTCATCCGTGCAGTGGAAGAACTTCCCCTTGAAGAGCTGCACAGCTACCACAGCGAAGATGAACATGAACAGCATGTAGACGATGAGGATGTTGAAGACATTTTTGAGTGAGTTCACCACACAGTCAAACACGGCCTGGTGGGGGCAAGAGAGGCTGTGAGGCTGGAGTGCTGTCACTTCCGGCTGCCCCTAAGACCAACGAAGGACCTGGCCTGTGTCCTTCACAAGGCTACACAACCCTGAGAGTGGTGGGTCGGGACTCAGACCAGTGCATCCTCGCATCTCATAAACCCTGGACACTGGGGTCACTTCTGAGCCTCTCAGAAGCAAGCTCACGGCTCTTTACTAAACCTTTCTTATTAATCACATGCTGATCCCAGCTGCATCCCCCACTCCCAACCACCCCCAATCTCCTTCCTTTACCCTGAGGCCAGTCAATGCTCACTGGATTTAAGAGATGACTCTGTGTGTTAGTTAATATTAACTAGTCAACTTGACTAGGCTGTGGTGCCCCATTGTTTGGCCTGGTCTAGTTGCTGTTGTAAACTAGTTAGATATGATCAAAACAACAGGTCTCGAATGAAGTATATTAACTTCCATGTCCCTGGAAGGCTTCAATCAATCAACTGAGCAAAACAGGTTTCCTTTTTAGAGTTTCCTACCTCTAGAATATAATATACAATATACAACATATAATATAATAAATATAATATAAAACATAATATAATATAAAACATAATATAATATAAAATATAATATGATATATATGTAGTTGTTGATTATCTTCGAGTCAAGCACAACTCCATGACCCCAGAACAAAAGGGCTGAAGTCCCTCTACAACTATTAACATTTATCAAAGTTCATAGAGTTTCCGGAGGCATGTTGTTTAGGAAGTGGATGCCACTCCTGCTTCCAAATCAATCAATCAATCTATCTATCTACCTACCTACCTACCTATTATCTATCTATCTATCTATCTATGTATATATACATATATGTATATATATCTAGAGTATAGAAGTTATCATTTTGTTTTCACTTAGGTATTTTAGTAGTTATAAAAATAGTTTTAAACTCTAATGGTATGTTTCATGATCCTACATGTCTTTTAAAAGAAATATTAAACTTTAAGTGGCATATTTCAATAATGACAAGCTTGGAAGCAGGAGTGGCCTCCACTTCGAAACAGCTTGCCTCCAGAAACCCTATGAACTTGGAGACACGATGAAAGTTACACAAGAGTTCAGGTCTTTCATTCATAGGGTTGCTATGAGTTGTCTATGACTTGACGGCACTTAACAACAGCAATGACAGACAGATAGACGATAGATAGATAGATAGATAGATAGATAGATAGATAGATAGATAGATAGATATGTTAGGTGCCATCAAGTCGACCATGATTCTATGAACAGATCTGAGCCTTGCCCCAGCCCAGGCCACTCTCACAATCTCTGATACACTCCAGCCCATTGTTAGTCACTGTGTCAAGCCATCTCGTTGAGAGTCCTCTTTTTCTCTCACCCTCCACCTTTCCCAGCATGATACCCTTTCCTCAGGACCAGCCCCTGCTGACAAACAGCCCAAAGCATGTGTGACAAGGTTTTCCCCCCTGGCCTCTAAGGATCACATTGGCTACACTTCCTCAAGGAAGGCTTGTTTGTTCTTTGGCGGACTTCAGGTTCCCCCACACCGCACGTTAAAAGCAGCACTTCTTCTGTCATCCTTACTCACTGGGCAACTTTCAGATGCAAAGTTGTTGTTGTTGTTATGTGCCGTCGAGTCGCTTGCGATTCATAGCGACTCTATGTACAACAGCCCTAAACTCTGCTCTGTCCTGTGCCAATCGCACCGTCTCCAATACACCCATCCCGATTACACCAGTCACTGAATCAATCCATCTAATAGAGGGTCTTCTCCTCCTGTGCTGTACCTCCACCCTCCCAAGCATGATGTCCTTCTCCAAGGACTGGTCCCTCCTTACAACATGCCCAAAGTATGCCAGACGAAGCCTCAGAATCCTTGCTTCCAAGGAGCAGCCTGGTTTAACCCTCTCTAGAACGAACCTGTTCATTTTCTTAGCAGTCCTTGGTATATTCAACACTCTTCTCTAGCACCACAACTCAAAGGCATCGATTCTCCTTCTTTCATCCCTAGTCATTCACTGTCCAGCTCTCTGATGCATAGTAAGGAATGGCAAAGACCATGGCCTGGATCAGGTGCACCTTAGTCTTCAGATGTATAGAAGCAATTGAAAAGGCTATTCACTGAAAAGGCTATCTTTCTTCCCCTCCCCAGAGACTCTTACCTTTCAGCCTTCTCATTGCCCAGCCCATGGATTTTGCACTTTCCCTGAAGGAAACCTCTGCCTACCTTCTATCTCTGCATCTTCTATTCATGTACGTCCGTATGTATATATCTATGCCTGTCTGTCTCTGTCTATCAGTCTCTATTTCTACTGAGAATCCTAAGACAGCAATTTCTGCACTGGGAAGGATGGAAAGGTCCCATCCAGAGGAGAGACTGGGGTCTCGGCCCAGACTGTTCCAGTCTGCATACCTGTGACTGCAGAATTGCAACTGCCCTTCAGACTCTGCTGGGGTTCTTCAGAGTGGCCTGCCTGGTTCCACTCCTGACCAGAGTGGTTCTTTTCCACAAGCAGACATCAAGGATGGTTGAACATCCTGGGGTTTCAGGCAGGCTTTGGTGTCTTCGCTTATAGTCAAGAGAACAGGCATGTGGGAGGCCCACTGCAGGCACCTGTATGTGGTTACATTCTAATACCAATGTCTCATTGTCTTTGAATTGATACTTCATTTTATTTCTATTAATAATGACTCTCAATCTTGCTTGCTAAAAGTGAGGACGACTTGACGCACTTATTGCAGAAGATCCAGGGATGCAGCCGTCAGTATGGATTGCATCTCGATGTCAAGAAAACAGAGTTTTACAACTGGACCAATAGGTAACATCATGATGAATGGAGAAGAGACTGAAACAATCAACAGCTTTATCTTGCTTGGATCCACAATTATCACCCTTGGTATCAGAACTCAGGAAATAAGGAGACACATCACACTGGGAAAACCTGTAGTTAGGGACTTCTCCAAATTATTGAGGAGTAATGATGTCAATTTGAGGACTAAGGTGTGTGAGATTCAGCCCACATTCTTTCTGATCACTTGCTATGCAGCTGAGAGCAGGACAATGAATAGGGACGACAGAAGAAGAATTGATGCCTTTGAGCTGTGGTGTTGGAGAAGAGCACTGAACAGCCCATGCATGGCCAAAAAAACAAACAGATATGTCTCGGAGAGGGTGCGGCTAGAGTGCCCTTTGGAGGCTAAGAATAAAGTGGCTTTGCCTCACATACTTTGGGCATGTTGCTAGGAGGGGCTGTTCCTTGGAGAGGAACATGATGCTGGGAAGGGTGGAGGATCGGTAAAGGCGAGGAAGACCTTCAACCACCTCAACCAGGTAGGTGGATTGATACGGTGACTGCTGCAATGGGCTGTTGTGTGACAGGAAGTGTGAGAATGGCTCAGGACAGGACGGGGTTCAGCTCTTTTGTTCAGAGGGTCGCTCTGAGTCATACTCAACTCTACAGCATCTAGAACAACAATAATAATGGATCTTCTTTGCAACTTGAGGAGCCCTGGTGGCCTAGTGTGTTGCATGTCAGGCTGCTAACCCAAAGGCTGGAAGTTTGAGTCCACTTGCTGCTCTAAGAAAAAGATGGGCAGTCTCTCCCCTTAAAGACTGCAGACTCCGGCATCTGAAGGGGGGCTGCGAAGAGTCAGGCTGGATTTGTCAGCAGTGGGCTTGAGTCCTTCTAGGTGGTTGTGGTTGAGGAGAGTTTCAATTTGGGACAGAGATATGTTGTCGTTGTTGTTATGTGCTGTCGAGTCACTTGCGATTCATAGTGACCCTATGTACAACAGCCCTAAACCCTGCTCTGTCCTGTGCCAATCACACTGTCTCTGACACTCCCATCCTAATTACCCCAGTCTCTGAATCAATCCACCTCATAGAGGGCCTTCCCCTCCTGCGCTGTCCCTCCACCTTCCCAAGCATGATGTCCTTCTCCAAGGACCGGTCTTTCCTTACAACATGACCAAAGTGTGTCAGACAAAGCCTCAGAATCCTTGGTTGAATCTGTTTGTTTTCTTAGCAGTCCAAGATACCCTCAATACTCTTCTCCAGCACCAAAGCTCAAAGGCATCAATTCTCCTTCTATCCTCCCTAGTCACTGTCCAACTCTCTGATGTATAACAAGTGATAGCAAAGACCATGGCTTGTATCAGAGGCACCTTAGTCTCCAGAGAGACACCATTGCTCTTCAGTACTTTAGAGAGGTCCCTAACAGCAGACTTTCCCATCGCAATACATCTTTTAATTTCCTGGCTGCTGGTGCCAAGAGTGTTGATTGTGGAGCCAAGCAGACTAAAGCTGTGAACAATCTCAATCTCTTCACGATCCACCATTTCATTTTTCCAAAATTAATTTTCTTAAGGGAAAAAAATAAGGTGACTTGATTTAAGGGAACATATTAAGAGATCCTACAGGTGGCCTTCAGGTGGAGCAACAATTGAAAAGAAGCTGTTTAGTTTCTTGCTTTGATTGTTTTACTTTTGCGAAAGGCAGCTTGATGTGATTTTGAACCCAGAACAGCCAGGTGACCAGCCAAGACTTCTCTATTCCCCAGAGGAGTTTCACATCCTGTTTTATTCCTATAACGCCCTCACATGAACTACGGAAAAGAATACTGAGCTTAAGATATTTCAGCTAATGGAAAAGTGCCATTATATGCAGATTTTGTTGTATTTGTTCACTTTACTGCCATCTGCTGGGAAACTGTAATAATAAATACAGACACATGCAATGTCCTGGTGCTGTGCAAGTTCGTTATTCTGTGATGGCTTGCGTGTCCCTATGATGCTAGAAACTGTTCTTGGAAGGTGCCACTGAGTTGACTATGACTCACAGCAGTTTATGAGCAACAGAACTGAATCATGCCCAATTCTGTGCCATCATCACGGTCTCCACCGAGTCAAACCAGCTTGTTGGGAACGATGTCCTCTTTTACTAGCCTCTGTCTTTCCCAGTAGGACATCTTCTTCCAAGGACTGGCCCCTTTTGAGACCACGTGTAGCGTATGTGAGATGGAGTTTCCCCATCCTTGCTTCTAAGGAGCACTCTGGTTGCACTTTTCTCTGAGACAGATTTGTTTATTCTGTTGGTAGTCCATGGGATATTGGGTACCGTGCTCCAACAACCCAATTCAAAGGCATCAAAGCTGGGCGCAAGGCCACCGCTATTTCAAAACTAGCAAGGTCACCCCTGGTGAGTTGACTTCTGGTCTAAGAAAGGTTAGGCCCTTTCTATGAAGATGGCACTGAAAGCAAAGAAGGAAGCCCCTGCCCCTCCCAAAACTGAAGCCAAGGCAAAGGCATTCAAAGCCAAGAAGGTGCCCTGAAGGGCATCCATAGGCAAAAAAAAAAAAGATCTGTAGGTTACCCACCTTCCAGGGGCCTAAGACGCTGAGACTCCGAAGGCAACCCAAATACCCCTGGAAGAGCGTCCCGCAGGAGAAACAAGCTTGACCACTATGCCATCATCAAGTTCCCCCTGACCACTGAGTCAGCCATGAAGAAGATAGAAGATAACAACACACTTGTGTTCCTTGTGGATGTCAAGGTCAACAAGCACCAGGTCAAACAAGCTGGAAAGAAGCTCTACAACACTGATGTGGCCAAGGTCAACACTTGATCAGGCCTGATGGAGAGAAGAAGGCCTGTGTTCGACTTGCTCCTGACTATGATGCCTTGGATGTTGCCAACAAAATTGGGGTCATCTAAACTGAGCCCAGCTGGCTAATTCTAAATACAAGTTTTTCTCACAAAAACAAAGAAAAAGAAAGAAGGGTTAGGAAGAGGGACCATGGAAATTTATCTAAAAATCATTGGTCAGTGAACCTTATGAAGGACATCAGAACACTGACATCGTGCTTGGAGACGAGGCCCTCGAGATTTGACTGGGGAAGCGGCTCCTCTTCACGGAAGAGCTGGCGTGAACGACATGGACGGAGCAAAGCCTCCAGGAGCTTGGTGACACAGAGAAAAATGAGAAGAAGCAGCTGGAAACACCCATTAGTGATTGGAACATGGACTGTAAGAAGTGTGAAGTTAGGGAAACTAGAAATAGTAAAGCAAAGAAATGAAACACTGAAAAGAGATATCCTGGGCATCAGTGAGCTGAAATGGACTGGTAGTGGCCATTCTGGGCATCACAGGATCTACTACACCAGGAACGACAAATAAAAGAGGAATGACAGAGTATTCACCGTTCAAAAACCCCAGTTTAAGATGTTTCCTGAAGTAAAACACTATTAAGAATAGAAAAACAAGGGGAGCTCTGGTGGCCTAGTGGCAAGGAGCTGCAACTACAATCCCAGAGATGCACAGTTCAAATCCACCAGATGCTCTGCCGGGAAAAGAAGGGACAATCTCCTCCTGTACCAGTCAGATCTGATTTGACGGTACACTCACACAAAAATAAAGTAATTTAAAAAAATAGAAAAACACTGCCACATACCTGCAAGAAAGACCAATTAATCCAGCTTTCAATTTACGCACCGACAAATAATGCTAAAGATTAAGAAATTGAAATTCTTTTTACCAACTTTTGCAGCCTGAAACTGAGCAGACATACATACAGTTGAGATGCATTGATCATTCTAGTGACTGTGATAAAAAGATGGGAACAAGAAGGACAGGTCGTTTTAAAATATGACAGTGGTGACAGAAATGACATAGGAGTTTGTGTGACACAATTCTGCAAGACCAAAGGCTTGCTCACTGCAAATACGTCCCCTCTACCAATAACTTGAACAGTGGCTATACACACAGACCTCATCAAATCAAACACACAGTAATCAAACTGACTACATCTTTGGGCTAGAACAAGGCCAGGGGTCCACTGTGGACCAGATCACCAATTCCTCACATGCCAAGTTCAAGGGTTATGCTGAGAAGTAAAAAAGAAGACAAACCAAAAAATCACCGAAACAAAAACAACTATGAGATATCATCTCACCCCAGCAACAATAGCAAAGTTCAACAGAGCAGCAAACAAGAAATGCTGGCGAGGTTGTGGAGAGACTGGAACCCTTATTCACTGCTGATGGGAGCGTAAAATGGTACAACTACTATGGAAGGTGGTCTGGTGCTTTCTTAAGAAGTTGGAAATAGAAATACCATTTGATCCAGCAATTACACCACTGTGAATATAGCCTAAGAAACCAGAACCACCATCCAAAAAGATTTATGCACACCCATGTTTATTGTTGCTTTGTTCACATTAGCAAAGAGATGGAAGCAACCTGAGTGTCCATCATCAAATAAATGGAAAGAAAAACTATGGTATATTCACTCAATGGAATATTATGCAGCACTGAAAAACAAGGAACTAGAAAAACACTACACAATCTCAGTCATGAAAGGATAAATACTGCATAACACCACTGTTAAAAGGCAGAACTGATATGGGAGGTTTAGAGGAGACTAGGAGGAGAGTGGGTAGATAATGAATACTGCATTGGAACAGATGAAGGAAAGAACTATTTAAAAGAAATATATGATTAGGCATTATATGTAAGATAATAGTCCAGATTAAGAGATACATTGCAAAGTGGACTGTGAGAGGGGGAGAGGGAGGGAACTGTGCAACAATGAATAAATATTTTTAAAAAAGAAAGTGAACTGGGGGAGGAGGAGGGAGGAAAATGTACAACAATGAATGAATGAATGAAAATCTAAGTTTTCTGTAAATTTTCATTAAAATAAAAAATGTTATTAAAAAACCAAAACAAAAAACACAACAAAAAACCATCACAAGTCCACCAGACCCAAAAGTATGAACTTGAGTACAGAATTTACAGACTTATTTCAAGAGTGGATCTGACACACTGAACATTATGACCCAAAACCAGAGAAGCCGGTGGGATGACATCAAGGATACATCAAGAAAGCAAAAGTCATGAAAAAAATTAGGAAAGAAAGGAAAAGACCAAAATAGGTATCAGAAGAAACTCTAAAATTTACTCTTAAGTGTAGAGTCACTAAAGCAAATGGAAGAAGCAATGATGTTAAAGAACTGGACAGAAGATATCCAAGAGCAGCATGAGAAGACAAAGAATTAATTCTTAAAAGCCCCACACCTTTTAAAATTAATAGTAAAAAACCCTAAAACCAAACCAAACCAAAACAAAAACCCCAAAACTCCAAACACCTGGAGTTAGATAACCAAAATAGGCTCAACATTTCCAAAGCTGAAAGGATGGTGAAAAAAAAAGGAAGCATCCTTGCAATATCGAAGGATTTCATGGACCAATGATGATGGAAAAAATACGCAGTCACTGTATTCAAAACAACTGGTTGATAAGAAATAATTTCTGAAGATAGCATACGATCAAGAACCAATGGTACTGAAAGAAAAAGGTCTCAGCTGTGCTGAAGGCACTGCCCAAAGTACCAACGCTCTATTAACTGGCTGAGCATGAACTGAGATGTTTGAACAAGCTGATGCAATGCTAGAAGCTCTCATTAGCCTAGGCTAAAAAATTTGGGAGACAGTAACCTGGCCAGCTGATGGGAAAAGAGATACATGTTTATGCCCATTCCTAATAAAAGTGGTAGAAGTTAAAGAACAATGCTATTACTATCACATGCCAAGTGAGCTCTGGTGGCCTAGCGGCAAGAAGCTGCACTGCAATCCCAGAGGTACGTAGTTTGAATCCACCAGCTGCTGTGCTGGAGAGAGAGGAGCAATCTCCTCCTGTACCAGTCAGATCTGATTTGAGAGTACACACACACAAATAATAAAAATTTTATGGGGAGCGCCTAGTGGCAAGAAGCTGCACTGCGCTCTGCTGGAGAAGCAGGGGTAATCTCCTGTACAAGTCAGATCCCATTTGATGGTACACACACACACACACACACACACACACACACACACACACACACATTAAAAAAAATCACATGCCAAGGTAAATTTTGCTGAGATAATAAAAAAGTGGTTGCAGCTACGCATTGTGTCAAAGGACTGTATGGCTCATAATAAATGCAGATGACACAACCCTGCTCGCTGAAACTGAGAAGGACCTGAAGCGCTTGCTGCAGAAGGTCAAAGATTGCAGTCTTCAATACAGATTGAAGCTCAATATCAAGAAAACAAAGATTCTCACCACTGGGCCAATTGGCAGCATCAGTATGGATGGTGAAGAGATTGAGATAGTTAACAGTTTTTGTTTACTTGGCTCCAGAGTCAACGCTCTTGGTAACAGCAGCTAGGAAATCAGGAGACGAATTGCACTAGAAAGTCAGCTGTGAGAGACCTCTCAAGAGTACTGAAGTG
>NW_006400046.1:2018303-2056169 GCF_000299155.1 Elephantulus edwardii | reverse complement strand
GCTATGCAACAGAGAGTTGGACAAAGTAGGGATGATAGAAAGAGAATTGATGCTTTTGAGCTGTGGTGCTGGAGAAGAGTGTTGAATATACCATGGACTATTAGAAGAACAAACAGGTTTGTCCTGGAGAGGGTGAAGCCAGAATGCTCCTTAGAGTCAAGGATTCTGAAGCTTCATCTGACATACTCTGGGCATGTTGCAAGGAGGGACTGGTCCTTGGAGAGGGACATCATGCTTGGGAGAGTGGAGGGACGGCACGAAGACCCTCGATGAGATGGATCGATTCTGTGAGTTGAGTGGTGGGAATGAATGTATTTGAGACAGCGAGGTTGGCACGGGATAGAACAGCATTTAGGGCTCTTGTACATAGGGTCACTATGAGTCGCAAACGACTCTATGGCACATAACCACAACAACAACATTGTGAAGCATGGGAAACCCAGACCCCTAAGCTCTGCTCATGTAGGATCTCTACAGAGACTAACAGGCAGTTGTTCCAAATGAAACGCAGGATACTGTGAATCAGGAAAGGTGTGTGTCAAGTCTGTCTTCCTTTATCACAATTTATCAAATCTGCATTTGGAGAAAACGGACTTTATGAGAAGACACAGCATCAGAATTAGAAGACTCATTAACGAGCTTCAGCACACAGAGGGTACAGAGGCGTGTTGAAAGTGAAGCCGACTTGAAGCACTGACTCCTGAATCTCAAAGACTGCCGCCTTCGGTTTGGATTGTACTTAAAAGAAAAGTCCTCACGATATCATGGTAAATGGAGAAAAGATTAAAGTTCTCGATGATTTCACATTGCTTGGATAGACAATCGATGCTCATGGAAGCAGCACTCAAGAAATCAAATGACATTTTGCTAAATGTTTACTGAGTTGACTGCAAATCACAGCAACCTTATGTATCCTACATACCAAAGAACGCAACCCCGCCTCACCCTGTCCCGTCCTTACAGACTTTGCTGTGCGCAAACCCACTGCTTCTGGCACTGCACCAACCCATCTTGTTGAGAATTCTCTCTTTCACTGACCATCTACTTCTTATTTCTTTCTGTCTTTTTTATTTAAATTTTTTTATTTTATTATTTTTTTGTGTGTACTGTCAAATCAGATCTGACTAGTACAGGAGGAGATTGCCCCTCATTCTTCAGCAGAGCATCTGGTGGATTTGAACCGTGCACCTCTGGGATTGCAGTGCAACTTCTTGTCATGAGGCTACTAGAGCTCACCGACCATTTACTTTTCTAAGCATGATGATTTTTCCAAGGATTGGTCCCTCCTTGTACATAATATGCCCAAAGTATATGAAATGAAGTCTCCCCATTTTTGTCTCTAAGGAGTGCTCTGGCTTCCTATTTTGTCTTCTAAGATTAAAAAAAAATGTTTTTTCACCAATCCACGGTATAGTCAATATTCTCCACCAACACTATAATTCAGACATCAATTTTATGGTCTTCCTTACTTATAGTTCAACCTTCACATGTAAATGAAAACAGCATGACTTGGGTGAGATGCACCTTAGTCTTTAAAGTGACATGCTTGCTCTTTAGCAGTCTAATGATGTTTTGGCAGCCAATTTCCCCAATGCAATAGGTCTTTTGATTTCTTGGCTGCTGCTTTCACAGAGGTTGAACTTAGGTCACTGTGAGGTGCTGTCCAGTCTACTACAACTGAGAGGGACTCTGAACAGCAGATCTGAATCCTGCCTTATCCTCTTCTGTGCTCACAATCTCTGACACGCTTGAGCTCATGTGCAGTCACTGTGTCAATTCAACTCACTGAGGGTCATCTGCTCTTTCACTGACCCTCTACTATCCCTGTTGACCCTTCTGATAACATATCCAAAGTATGTGAGAGAAAGGTGATGGTTTACCCGAGTAATATGAAATCACTGATGCAGACCATTGGGAAAATCTGCTGTAAAAGACATCTTGAAAAAGAAAAAAAAAGGCAAAGATGTAATTTTGAAGACTAAGGTGTCCCTGACTCAAGCAAATTTCAAATTTCCTAATGTATGTGAAAGCGGGATAATAAGGAATACTGAAGAACCGATGCCTTCAAGTTACGGTGTTAACAAAGAATACTGAGTGTATTATGGACTACCAGAAAAATGAACAGCTCTATCGTGGAAGAAGTACACTCGGAAAGCTTGTCAGAGGCAAGGCTGGTGAGACTCTAACACACTTTGGACATATTATCAGGAGAGACCGTACTTAGAGAAGAATATCACGTTTGGTAGAGGGTCAGTGGAAGACCCTCCGTGAGACAGATGGGTGGTGGCTGCCACAGTGGGCTGATGCATAGCAACGATCCTGAGGACAGTGGTACCAGGCCATGGGTTGCTATGAGTTGGAACGGATTTGTTAGCACCATACAACAGGATGATGTCTATGATGTTATTAGGAACACCCCTAAATCCAGCCTTTTTTGTAAGAGTGCTTGAGCAGTGACGCTCCCTGTTCAATTGCACACAGCAACCCTATATTGTCAGTAAATTACTTTAAAAATCAGCTTTTCTATCCATTACATTAGTGCCTGCTAGGGAAATGGTCTCCAGCTTCCTCCAGACATATGGTTTTGCAAATCATCAACAGCTGTGGGACCAATATAAGACAGCGCTTTCCACCCTGTGAGAGTGTGTGAAGACTTCAACACAGGAGCGACAGGATGACTTGCTGACTTAGCCCAAGCCTGCTGGAGGATGAGAAGTTGTCTGGACTGAAATATCATATTCTGTGGACTAAGTATTCAGCTGCAAGCAGCTTGGCCCACTGATCAGCAGTTTCTGCAAAACTGGCCTGCGTACCCAAAGTGATGTATGAGTCTTTGGAGGACCTTCCAGTAAATCACCAAACCCAAGAGACACAGAGGAACTGGGAAACGGAACCAAGGAGGAGCTGTTGATGCTAGAAATCATAGACTTAAACAGCAAGGTGCGCATCTGGGACTACACTGATTTCAGATTTACTATAACTGGCCAGCTACTAATCTTTGGCAGAATGAATTTTAAAAACAAACCCTGACCATACCACCATACCCCCAAGTCTCACCTTGAGCTTTGGCAACCGCTTGATGGTTTTAAGAGGTCGTAGCACCCGCAGGACTCGGAGAGATTTAATTGTGTTGATGTCTTTTCCTTTGCTATTGCCACTGTGGAGGGATGTTAGGGTGGAGAGAAGGGAAGAAAAGGAGCAAGGTTAGGTTTTATGCTGGGGGTCCTGCAGCTCCACGTGATCCTCCCCCTCCAAGGCTCAAGAGTCTGGGGTGTCTGGTATAGCCCTGAACTTCTCTCGAGAAGAGTGGTCCAGTCCACCTGCTAATTTTGGACTTGGGACTGAGCGAGCAGATGGCTTTTTGTGGTTCTAGTCTGTCTCAGGTTTTGCTGAAGGAGAGCTGGCAGGCACCGGCCTGGAACTGCAAGTGCCTCTCTGCCACCTGGCAGAGCCTGGGCAGCTGCAAAGAGCGGCTTTAAACCCAGGGAAAAGGCACTTACTGACCCTTCCCTATCCCCTACTATTTGGGTGTCCCCTTCATGCTGGTTTTGGGGGTGGTCCTTGCGGGATATGGCCCCTTCCAGGAGGATTCACGAACATGCTTTATTTAAAGTGTCCAATGAATCAAGATCTCTTTTCTCCACCATTCTCTGACCCCACAGGGGAGGAAAGAACTGTATCATCAAGGCTTCTGTTGAACCATTGCCTCATTCCTGAGGAGTCTTAGTCCATCTTTGCCAGGGAGCTACTTAACAGGCATTCGTTCAGGATCTGTCTGGCCTGCCTTGACTCAGTCCTCCCTGGGAGAAGGAGGGTTAGGGCATGGCAAACAATGTGCTATAGTTAATGAAATTCACCACTCACCCAGCTGCCCAAACCAGATAGTTTTGGTCAGTGCCCTGCCATACCCCTGATCATCTCAACCATCTGTCCATGGTCAGCATGTTCGCTCAACCCTCTACATCCATCTCCTGACTTCTTCCTTCTCCCTTTCTCTCTCCTGTATACAGTGGCCAAAGCCAGTGGCCAGCCACATCCTTACTTATCCCCCCGAGAGAATCTTAATTCCTACAAGAACAAGTTCAGTAGGCTCCTGGGGCTTGTCAGAATCGAGCCCAGCTTACCTTTCCATTCTCAATCAGCGCTCAACCCCAGCCCCAAGCCACACTCTTCTGTTTTTATCTACTTTGGCAGATATTGTTCCCACTGGCAGAAATGCCCAGCCCCTTTCATGCACAGAATTCCCAGAGTAAATGTCCCTTTATCCACTGTCTTCCCAACCTCCCAGTCCCTTGCCTCCCACCAGCCCTGACTGCTATCTGGAATCATCTTTTGCTTCTGTCTCCGGATTCCACTTTGGACAGAAAACTCCTCGAGGCCTTCATCTTTGCCATATCCCGCCAGTGTTCATTTCTCCTTTAATCTCGTTCCTTGTCTCACATATCGCTGGAGTCCTGCATGAGACAGTCTTTGGGGCTTTCCTAGCAGTGCTTCCCTATGGGTACCTCTGGGGTACAAGCTGCCCCAGAGACCAGAGACCCCCGCCCCGTGACACGTAGGTGAAAAAGCATTCTTCATGCCTTATGCTTTACACTATTCCCTTTTATTTTTCTTCTGAGGAATAAATAGGAGAAGCAGACTTGGCAGGGAAAAAAATGATATTTATATATAATGCACAGACATGATAAAGGATTCAGTGGTCTGAATATTAATTTAGAACTGGAGCCATCATTCTCTTATGCTTGTGCCTCCAAAGCAGACACAGAACCAAAGGAACTGGGTCATACCGGGAACAGGGAATTTCTTTTTCAAGCATCTTTTGGGTTTCTGCTTTGTCAGTGAGAGCCTTCAGTGGGTTTCGCCTTTAACGCCTCACTCAAACCTCAGTGCCAGCGAGTCAGAATCGACTCACAGCTCACCCTCCAGCAGATTTCCAAGGCTGTGAATCACACAGAGAAGGGACTGCCCATCTTTTGCCTTCAGGGTCACTGGTGGACCCAGATCTCTGAGTTAGTGCCCTACAGACTGTGCTACTTTCCCCTCCTTTTTCAGAAAGAGTCCAGTTTGA
The DNA here is from genome assembly GCF_000299155.1 of Elephantulus edwardii. Classification (NCBI taxonomy): domain Eukaryota; kingdom Metazoa; phylum Chordata; class Mammalia; order Macroscelidea; family Macroscelididae; genus Elephantulus; species Elephantulus edwardii. The sequence continues at coordinate 2,051,101 of NW_006400046.1, read as the reverse complement.
AGGTCGCTTCTGCTGTATTGTTCTCTGGCCTTCTGCGTCAGCTGACCAGTACTGGCTCTTTCCAAAAGGAAGTTTCCTTGCACAGAAGAAACTAAAATTTAATCCACATGTTGGTAGAAAACACATCAAGTAAGTGGCTACCTGGGTTGTATGTGGAACTGGGTAAGGTCTTGGGGTGCCAGGCAGCTTGTGTTACGGAACACAGCCTGGGCAGGGTGGCAGCATAGCCACTGACCTGAAAATGATTCTACGGTGTCAGAGGGTGGCTCCCCACCCTACAGAGGCTGAGAAAGAACCCTGTTGGCAGCGGCATTACAGAAAGCACAGACGTGCCCACAGGAGGTCACCAGATGTGAGTCCCCCTCTGCCGAGGGTGTGTGTACTCCTCCAGGCCTCCGTCCATACCCCTTTGACGGACACGTCTCAGCTGTTGGGATTTCTGGAGCCTGAGATATTTGTTCCTGAGAGCCGCCCTACCGGGGCTTGTCTGCCCTACTGACAACAGACCCAGAGGAGTTCGCTTCCTGCCCCTTCTCTCCTTTGCCAAGAACCTAGCTAAGGGAGGTAGGTAGGATCAAGACCCGCCTAGGGCTCTCCCTTCCTCAGGGAGCAGGTGGACGAGGCCCTGGTCACTTGGATCAACAGGACGGCGGCAGCAGAGACACAAGGCTGTGAAACAGGCCCAGCATCAACGTGTCTGTGCCAGGGCATAGCGAACGTGAAAATGACAGACAGAGAGAGAAAGAGAAAGAGACAGACTTTACCGTGTGCTGCTCCTGGGTGACGTGGCGTCGGAGGGAGAGACAGATCGTACGTAAGTGGCCTCAGAAGAAAGAACACAGAACACACGCAGACACGCACACCCCCTTCACCCCGTCTGCCCAGGCTCCGGAGGGGCCGCCTCAGGCCTGGGCTCTGGCCCACGTCCATCCTTCCACCTGGAGGCCCTCCCCCTGTAATCCCCCGCCCTCGGCAGGCCCTTGGCGCTGCCTGACAGCACCAAGAAAGCCAAGTCTCCAAGTAGCAGGGCAGCCAGAATGTTGTCATTTACCAAAAGGCAAGTCTGCCACTGAAGGTCACTGCCAAGAGCTGGAGGCCTCTTTCCTCCAGAGGTTGTGGTGCGAGGAAGTCAGAACACTGTGCGGGCTGGGAGCTGGGGGACCTGGGCTTGGATCTAAGCTCTGTTGCTTATTGCTCTCATCAGTAAAACAGGGCTGGGGGTTCTGAGGCTCAAGAAATGGTGGTTCTGGCTTTGACTCCCTCCATAAGTTTAAGGGAGGGGGTATGAAACCCAATTTAGGATGGAATTGGGTGGAAACTTCTAATAAAAACTGGAGAAAGCTCTTGGCACTTGGTGGCCCACCTCATCTCTGAGCTCACGCTTGGTCCTCATGGCCGGACATCAAGGAGGCTAGGAAGTCCATCAGCATGGTGGAAGGCCGGTCGCCAGGCAGGTGGTCAAGGCTCCTCACTGTTTGCACTGCCCCCTTTCCTGGCTGTTGTTTAGTCGACCATGACTCATAGAGCCCTACGAGTGAGGGATCTGAATGCTGTCCTATCCTGTGCCACCTGGAGCAGCTCTGACACGCTCGAGTCCACAGGTACTGTTAACTGTGCCAGTCTAACTCACTGAGGGTCTTCCCTTCCTCTGCTGACCCTTCCAAGCATGATGTCCTTTTCCAAAGACTGACCCTTCCCAGTTAGTGATACATTTTTAAGAGACACAACGGCTTTAAAACCAAACCTACTGCCATCAAGTTGATTCTAATAGGGACTCCAAAGGATGGAGTTGAAAGTTGAACTGCCCCATAGGGTTCCAAAGCTGTCATCTTTTCAGAAGCAGAGGGCTACATTTTTCTCCCAAAGGGAGGCTGCCCTCGGTGTCAACCTCTGACCTTTTGGACAGCTGCCGGGCATTTAACTGCTGTTATCACTAGGACTCCTTCCCACTGGCTAAAAATGTTCGCTTTGGGTCCCTTCTCTTGCTCCTTTGGTCAAGCATGCTCCTTTTCAAGCTAAGTGTATCTAGGACATATGCACAGGGGAACTGTGGAGAGGGTTAGCGACAGAGTCTAGGACCTTTAGCGGCCACAGGCTAATCTGCTGCCCGCGGGTGAAAAGCACTAGTCTTTCTGAACAGCACTGCATGTACCTGTGGCAAGGTGGCACAACTAAGCCCATTTCCTTTTTCTTTTTTTTTTTTTAAATGTTATTATTTTTGTGTGAGTATACCGTCAAATCAGATCTGACTGGTACAGGAGGAGACTGTCCCTCCTTCCCCAGCAGAGCACCTGGTGGATTTGAACCGTGCGCCTCTGGGATTGTAGTTGCAACTCCTTGCCACTCGGCCACCAGAGCTCTCCTAACTAAGCCCATTTTCCAGATGAGAGCACTAAGGACTCAGTGCAGGCAAGACATTTGCCCAAGGAGGCACAGCCAAGAAGGAGCAGTCCAAGATTCAAGCCCAGGGGTGGGTAGAACTTGTCCTCTAAGCTGTTTACATTTAATCAGACACATTAAAAAAAAGCAACCCTGCCTCTGGGGCAGGGACTCTTTTGAGGACAGCGGTACAAAGGGAGCAGCCCAAGAGCTCTTTCTGGCTCTGGGGCGATCTGGCGCCAGAGCACAGGCAAGGAGCAGCCTGGTCGAGGTGCGTGGCCAGCTGTGCTGGGCTGCCGTCCTGCTCCGGGGGGAGGCCTGGCAGCACCAGATGGACTCTTGGCAGTGAGGGCAGGATCATGATCTGCCAGCTGCTGAGAGATGTCAGTTGGCTGCCTGACGCATGGGCACGGAGCGTGATATCATGTACAATGGCTCATGAGATGATGTGTTGATGGTGGTTGCCATGGACACGGGACAGTCAAGTGGATGGAGCAGGACACACGTACAGATCCTCGGGGGCAGGGGAAGGTGCAAGAGGGGTGGAAACTGTCTGGAGAGCTTTGACGCCGCCCCCTGGAGAACCATACTCAAGGGGGAGCGAGAATCACAGCACCAGGGGTGGAATTCTTGCCTCCAGCCCTACAGGCCAGAACAGCAAGATTCCTTTTGACCAGGAAAGGAACGGCCTTGGATTCCAGTGGGGATCCAGAGCCCAGGTTCCAGGAAAAAGCCCCAAGTGCCCTGGATCACAGGGCCCTGCTGGCACGGCGGGGAATGCAGCCCCTCTGGCTCCACACTCTCATCTGGCTAACTTGCGAATGTCTCCGTGGCCAGGTCTGGAAGTCTGATGAACCCACCCAGTGCTGCACTCACTTCCTATCACAATCCTGCTGAACCTCAGTTTCCCCACCGGCAATATGGGGATAATAAGAGAGCTGGCCTTTTGAGACGGGAAGCTGTGGAGACTAATATATGGAGGCTGATTGTTCTGTTATCAAGTTAAAAATCTTCTGTTCTATCAGGGAAACCGAGAACAAAGAATAAATACAAGAGAACTGAACAGCTGAAGAGAAATCACAGACTGGTGGGAGCCTTTTCCTAGAACAGTAAGGCTAGCCGAGTACCTGTTGGGGTCCTCGGTCTTGTATGTGGATAGACAGGCACACAGGACAGAGCAAACTGAAAGACTGGAAAGGAAGGAAGTGAAGGACCCGGAGCTGGGCTTTTGGGCAGCCTGTTTCTACCATCAATCATCTAAAGGACCGTGAACTTAGAAGGGGAGAGACTTTCACAGGCAGGAGGTGTCAGGAATCTAGAGAAGGAGAAGTCATAAATTTTTTTAGAGGGAAATGGAGGAGGTTGAGGATTCCTTCTCTGGCTTCCTGGCATGCAGGAGTCGCTTGATCCAGGTGCGCTGCCAGCTACGCTTGGCCTCCAGCCTTTTACTTGGGGGAAGAGAAGCAGCACCAGATGGATTCTTAGCAGTGAGCTGGGGAGGGCATGACAGGTGTGTGCGTGGGAGTCTCAGGGTCTCCCTTCCTATCCTCTTGCCAGTTGCATAAAGATGTTCCTTAGCTAATCTTCTTTCTCAGCTCTGCTGAAACCTTGCGAGAGTCCTTGGACCAATGTGGAATTCACTGGCAAAATGTCACACCTCCTTCGGGCGCTTGGGGCAGGGGTGGGGTGGGTGGTCTCAAATTCGAGTCCTGCTCCTCTCCTTGCATGTTGTTGTTAGCTCTGGACTCGAGTTTGACCCACACTGACCCTGGGGAATGAGTGGCCCCCTCCTGGCTTTCACACTGTCTTTATGGGAGTAAAACACCAGGTCATTTCTCCCTCAGAGAGGCCAGCGGTTCAGTGCACTGACCACTCGGTTAGAAGTCAGTCCTTAACCACCATGACACCAGGACTCCCTTTTCCTAGTATCTGAATTAAAGTCATTCCAGACAGGGCTCTTCGGGAAACAGGTGGCTCCACGCTGCCCTGACTTCCAGCCTACAAGGCTGACTAGCAGGGAACACGTGCATTTCGGAAAGCTGTAGCCTTGTTTTTAATGCTCTCGTACAACTTCCTATTTAAAAAGAGAACTGAGGTATGTGAGAAATCAGCTCCCTGTGGCAGGGTCCTTCTTTCAACCAGCCCCTTGATAGAGATTGGATTTTTCTTTCTAGATTTATGTAAAATCTACTGCTATCGAGTCGATTCTGACTCAGAGAGACCCTCCATGGGTTTCCAACTCCAGAAACCGTAAGGAGAGGGGAGGCCTGTCCTTCTCCCGTGTAGTGGTCAATGGATTCGAACCAGTGAACTTTAGATTAGCAGCACAACATGGAATACACTAAGGCCCACCAAAGCTTAAAGCAGAACCTATTTGTTAACTCCAGAAAGCCTAGAAATGGAGTGATTTTAAAATCTTTCCTTTGAAGACATAAGGTCAAAGGTGAAAGGTTTGTTCTCTGGTCTTTCAAAGGCCACCCCCTCCCACACTGGAAGCCAAAGTGGAGCAGGAGGTAAGGCTGGGGCTGCCTGCCCTACAGCCCGAGGTTTTCTTCTCAGATGGGGGTTAGTCCACCATGCTATCCTCCCTACAACCACTGAGTGGGTTCATGCCAGGCAAACTCACTGCCCAGCGCCCAGCCGTTAACAACTGGGCGTTCACTCAGTGCCACCTCCTGGGCCCTGAGACACCTGCAGCTGCTGTGCAGACCCTGGGACAAAAGGCCCAAGGAAGGGAGAGAGCAGTCCCGTCGGCACCTCCCCCTCCCCCCGTGTCCTGGGCTCTGTCCAGATCTGAAGGCCACCCTGCCAGAACCCCCGGATGCCCATCTGCTCCAGGCCACACTGAGCCGGAAACCCAGGGCTCAGGTGAGGAAGGTGGTCAGGTTCTCTCTCCAAAGGCATAGGCTGGGGTATGGTGGGAAGGAAAGGAAGATGAAGGTGTGTGTGTGTGTGAAAGAGAGAGAGAGAGGGGATGCAGGGAAGGAGGAAGAAGGGAGGAGGAGGAGGAGATGAAGAAAAGAGGAGAGGCAGAGAGATAGAAGGACAGATAGAGAGGGGAGATAAAGATAAATCAAGAAGCATAGAGAGTGAAAAAGAGAAAGAAAAGCATGGGAGAGGGAGAAAGAGAGAGAGAGGAGAGAGAATATTATAGGAAAACAAAAAAAAAAGGAGGGGGGAGAGAGGAGACACGTTCAGAGAGAGACCATGAAAAATAGACATGGGGCATGAGGGGAGTCCTTGAATGGCTTCCCTGACTACAGAATGAAATAAAAATACTGAGGGAAGAAAGAAAGGGGAAAAGGAGAGTGAGATAAAGAGAGGGAGAGACAACAAACAGAGACAAACATCAGACAGAGGCTGTGGCCACAGAGGGAGAGAGAAACGAAGGACCACAGAGAATGACCAGGGGAAGGAGGAGGGGGAAAAGAGCAAAAGAGAGAGATGGAGGCAGAAACAGAAAGGAAGGTGGGAAAGGGGTGGGTGGGGGCAGAGAGAGAGTGAGAGAGACAGACAAACAGATATTGAGCAAGAGAAACATTGGAAGGTTATTTCCTCAGGAGACAGATTGACACACGGCCGACTTCTGGTATGTTCTAGTTAATGTTAATAGCTTGACCAGAATTTCAACTTTCTCAATGCCCAGCATGGTGCCCACCTACAACCTGCAGAAGCCACTCAAACAGCTGCTGGAGAGAAAGGGAGGGTTCTTTTCACTACACTGGCATATGACGTTGTTGTCAATTGCCTTCGAGTCAAGCATGACTCATAGCGGCCCTATGAACAAAAGGCCTGAAGCCCCTCTACAACTACAGACATTTATCAAAGTTCATAGAGTTTCCAGAGGCATGTGTTTAATCTTTACATCTTTGTGAGAAAGAAGACTAGGTTTAGGACTAGGTTGCAAATTTCAGCATGTTTTTATTTCCTGTGTCTTTGAGCTCCAATGAGGTGGATTTTAGTATTCATTTTTATTGGCTGTCACTGTCGTGTGAACTAACTACCTTTCAACAGCCTTTGCCCATTATTATGGAAGTTTAGCATTTTGTTGTTGATTTGTTGTTGCTTTTTATATATTAAGGCCATTAGCTCCTTGTCTTCATTGGGACAAACTCCTCTTTAATTTATATTTTACCTTGTTTGAATGCTTTACCTATAGAATATCCCAACTTCCTGACTTCCCCCCTCCTTAACACAGACTCTTCCATTTATTAAAAAATGAAAGAAAAGGAGGGGGTGGTGGGGACATACCAAAAAAGAGAAAAAGAACAGATACTGGAGAAGTAAAAGGTATAGATGGGGAAATCGGAACCCGTTTTCTGCCTCTCACTGTCCATCTCTTTCAGGCTCAAGGTTTCCAGAAATTCTAGAGAGTTCTTATTCTTCTGACACAAAATATCCTTATTATGATCCAAGGGAGGTGACCCAGAACAGCCCACTATGGCCCTTTAATTGGAAACAGGCCAGCACTGTGGCATTCTGACAAGCCAAGGCCTCATACTTTGGTCAAGGTGACCATTTAAAGACCCACCCAAACTGGATCTAAAGAGAGGATGCCCCTGATTTCTCACAAGAGCTGAGAGGGGACCACAACTTCCCTGACACCTTTCTTTGTGGGGATGGACCAATGTGGTGTTCAGTTTACGCAAAAGGATTTGTTTCTGAAATAGGGGCTTATGGGATCTCTTCCCCCTGCTCCAAATGTCTATGCTGGGGAACATAAGCTAAGTCTGCTGTAAGGTGTAGGGCCCAAGGCTGCCTTCCTGGAGTCGCCTCTGTGAAGGCGGAGCCCTGATGCCAGGGGCAGTGAGACGCACGGGGCACCAGGTATACAACTGTGGGGCTTCAGGCACAGGCTGGGGTAGGAAACCTCATGCACATTTGTTTCCTGATGGCTTTCCAGGGGGTCCCCAGGAGACAGTGGTTGGTGGGGGCCGCCGAGAGGAAGGGGATGAGATGTCGGCGAGTCTAGTCTACGAAGCTGCACAGCAAGAGGCCGGCGACGAGCTGGGGCCTGTTGCTGCAGGAGGAGGCAGAGGCCACCCTGCCCCTCCTCCCTCCACGCTGGCATCATGCAAAAAGCTCTTCCTGGTGGCATGCTGAGCCTCCCGCAGCCAGGAGCCACTGTCCCCTGATTCAAGGGAGATGTCCCAGGCTTTGACGGGGGTGGGGGGGACCCAGAGGCAAGTGGTGGCCTCATGAGGAGACTTACGTGAAGGCAAAGGCCACCAGGGCCCCACTGACCACAATGAAGTCGAGAATGTTCCAGAGGTCGCGGAAGTAGGCGCCCTGATGCAGGACCAGCCCCAGGTCGATCATCTGTGGCGGGAGAAGAGGGCACTCAGACCCCTCGGCCCACCCCACCGAGGTGCACCTGTCCTGGTCCTCAAGTCCTCATCTGGTCCCGCCCTTACCTGTTCCCATCTGGTTCAGTACCCAGCCAGTTCCTTCTAAAACCGCTAGGGGCGCCCGTGAGCACGTGAGTCAGGTTAATTCCCTCCAGGGCTCCCAGTAAAACATCAGGTCAAAAGTTTGGGTCCTCCCAGAGGACACGGTCCTGTACAACCTTCTCCCTGGATGTACTTCCGCCTGCTCACCCCACTCCAGCCATATGGGCCTCATTCTTTTTAGCCAGTTGCAACTTCCTGGCCCCTGCAAGGCACACAAGAACTGCCCTACAGGATTTTCAAGTCTCCCACAGAGTAGATGGTAGGGTCAAAGTGTCAACCTTTTTGGCTAACTCGGTTAGCAGCCAATGTTCAAGCAGGTGTACCACCAGGGCTCCTGCCCCCTCAAGCACGTCGGACATTTGTAATCTCCAGGAGAGCTCTCTGCATCAGGCTGCCTTCGAGTGTTCAGAAGCTCAGCTCTTACCTCCATCACACGGTCACTCACCTTGATCACCATCTCAAATGTGAAGACGCCCGTAAAAACGTAGTCAAAATAGCGCAGCACCTATGAGGGGAGAAAAACAAGGGGGTGCCAGAGCTGCTGTGAACCCAGGGTCACTGGGGTGTGAGACCTCTGGCAAGGTCCCTAAGAGCAGGTGGTCCATCAGAAGAGGTAACAGGACTGCCAGGTAAGATGCTGGGTGTTCACTCCCACCCAGTCTGAGAGACACTTGATGTTGTGATTAGGGCTGTCCAGCAGATGGCAGCAAAGTTTTACAAAAAATCACCATCAGGACAGTTTGCCTTTTTCCATAGGATCAAAGTTGTGCTCTCAGAAAAGTTTGGGGTGACCATATCTCTTTTGGTAATGAGTGTGGCCCCCAGATACTCTGACTTGCTGGATCTTCTGGGTAAGACATCGTTGCTATTTTCTGTCTCCCAAACATGGTCAAACCTGCTATCAGGGTCTTCTTTAAAGTGCTAGAGCAAGGATGTCACTTTAAAGACTAAGGTGCACACACTCCACGCTATGGTATTTGTCCTTGCTTCATATGCATGTGCAGGTTGGACTATGAATACTAAAGAACAAAGAATTGATGGCTTTAAGTTGTGACGTTGGAAATGAGAACTGACTATCCCATTGTTATGTTATTATGTGCTCTCAAGTTGGAACTGACTCACAGCTTCCCTCCTGAGGATTTTCAGAGGCTGTAATTCGCCCGGGAGATGAAGGTCCATCATTCTCCTGCAAATATCCTATGGACCACCAAAAGAATAAACAAATCTATCTAAGTGCAAACAGGGTGCTTTTTAGAGGCAAGGAACAATGAAACTTTGCCTGATATACTTTGGGCATGTTGCCAGAAGGGGCCAGCATTTGGAGAAGGACATCATGTCTGGTGACGCAGAGGGTGGGTGTAAGAGAGGAAGACCCTCAGTGAGGCGGGCTGACACAGTGACAACAACAATGGGTTCAGGGACAGTTGAGATTGGGAGGATGGCACAGGATGTAGCAGGGATGCAGTTAGTTGTACATAAAATCGCTATGCATCAGAGTTGGCTGAACAGCACCTAACAACAAGAACAAAACACGAGCAGCCCCGGTGCTAGGCACTGAGGACAACTTCATCCCCTTCCCTGTATTGGTAAGTGCTCTCTGGGGTACATGGACTCTCCCTCCACCTGCCTCACCTGAAACTAGGGCAAGGTCACGTCTGTCTGGACGAGCAACAACCTCTGACTTAGCTCCTCTGTTGATTATGTTTCTGGTGTGACCAGATCTTGCTAGCACAGAACCCAGTTCCTGGTAACTGCAGGAGGTTGACTCTATTAGACGCTCATTTGAGATGTACTGGAGGACAAATAATGAGCTTGGCAGCCAGAGGGCACCAGTGAGTACCCGTGCCAGGGCATCCCCTTCCTCTGCTCGGAGCCTTCTGTGGTTCCTTCTACTCTCTGAGCAAAGGCTAAAGTCTTTGCTGTGTCCCACAAGGCTCTGAACACTTCACCAACATCTCCTTGTCCTCATTCTTCCACCACCCCCTGCTCCAACCCACCCCAGGGCCTTTGCACAGGCCGTTCCCTTTGCTTGGAACATTCTACTCTAGGACTTCCCCTTCCCATGAGGTGGTGTGTTTTTTTGTTGCTGTTTTGTTTGTTTTAAACTTTATTTTCAATGGCCTGGCTTGGTCACCACTTGCTCAGCAGTGTCTTTCCAACGCCCCATTTACATTCTTGCCTCATGACACTTGTGACTCTCCTTACCAAGTCTGTTCTCAGCCTAGCCCCAGCATGTACGGCACACTCTCTGTCACATTTGTTTACAGTCTCACGGTCTGCGTCTCCCTCAGTGGGGTGTGTCGAATGACCCACGTCCAGCGTTGTGCTGGCCTCTGCAGGAGCCAGCCTCTGATCGGTGTGGTCACAACTCATGTCCTCATTCTCGGTGCTTGATTGAAAATGAGAGCGTTAGCGGCTGGTAGGGCTGGCATCCTGGGGAAGGTGAGTGCTGGGTGGAAGGACCCGGGCAGCTGAGGAGCTGATGCTGAGAGAGCAGAGCAGTTTAGGAACCCTGCAGCGTGGGCACAGCACAGCCAATGGGAGGAGGGAATGCTTAAATCCGACTCCTCAATGCTGAGATCAGCGCCTGGCCCGTTGTTGTTAGGTGCCCTCAAGTCACCTGCGACTTATGGTGACCCCCTTGCACAATAGCTCTGAACCCTGTTCTATCCTGAGCCAATCTCACTGTCTGTGACACACCTATTCCTATTACCCCATTACTGTATCAATCCATCTCATCCAGGATCTTCCTCTACCGCATTGTCCCTCTTCCCATCAAGCATGATATCCTTCTCCATGGACCAATCCTTCCTGGCCATATGCCCAAAGTATGTGAGAGGGAGCCTCAAAATCCTTGCCTCCAAGGAGCAGCTTGGTTTCACCTTCTCCAGGACAGAACGGTTTCTTCTCTTGGCAGTCCATTTAATAAGCAACTACTAATTATCTGGTATGCATCAGAAAGCTGGACAATGACTAAGGATGATAGAAGAAGAATTGATGCCTTTGAGTTGTGGTGTTGGAGAAGAGTATTGAATATGCCATGGACTGCTAGGAAAACAGACCACTTTTGTCTTGGAGAGGGTGAAACCAGGTTGCTCCTTGGAGGCAAAGATTCTGAGGCTTCATCTGACATACACTGGACATGTTGCAAGGAGGGACAAATCCCTGGAGCAGGATATCATGCTTGGAAGGGTGGACAGACAGCAAAAGAGAGGAAGACCCCGGATGAGATGGACTGACTCAGTGACTAGGGTAATAGAGATAGGTGTGTCAGAGACAGTGAGGTTGGCTCAGGATAGAGCAGGGTTCAGAGCTGTTGTATACAGAGTTGCTATGAGTCACAAGCAACTTGACGGCACATAACAACAACAACAACAGCTAGTATCTTGATTTTGGACTTCCAGTCTCCCAAATGGTAAGAGAATAAATTTCTCTTTCTAAAAGACACCAAGACACCATCCTTATAATACCTTGGATACAGCAGCACTAGATAACCAAGATAAACCACAACAAAACCGGAAACACTGTCCTTTAGTGAAATTGTTAGGTATCATGGAGTTGACTATGACTCATAGTGACCTTATCAGCTACAGACTGGACCTCTGCTCTATGCTGCACCCTCCCCACCATCTCTGTCCTGCTCAAGCTCACTGTGGCGGTTTCTGAGTTAATCCCTCACCCGAAGGGCTTCCTGTCTTTTGCCGATCCTCTATCTTTCCCAGAACGATGTCTCTCTCCAAGGACAGGCCCCTCTTGATAACATGCCCAAAGTAAGAAAGACAAAATGTCACCATCCTCTCCTTTAAGGAAGACTCCGGTTGCACTTCCTTCTAGAAAGATTTGTTTGTGCTTTTGGCAGTCTGTGGTATATTCAATACTCTTCATCAACGGCACAATTCAAAGGCACTGATTTTTCTTGCGGTTGTTGTTAGGTGTGGTTGAGTGTGACCCACAGACACCCCATGAGCAACGGATCTGAACCCTGTCTTATCCTCAGTTTTTCTTAAGTCTTCCTTATCCACTGTCCACCTTTCAGATGTACGAGAAGCAACTGAAAGTACCGCGGCTTGGCTCAGGCATGCCTTCATCTTTCAGCTAACATTCTGGCTCGACAGTATTTGAAAGAGGTTCTTGACAGCAGGTTTCCCTGATGCAATACATCTTTTGACTTCTTGACAGATGCCACACAAAAGGACAAATATCGTAGGATCCCACATGTTGTTGTTATGTGCCATCAAGTCACTTGCGACTCATAGCGACCCTATGTACAACAGCCCTAAACTCTGCTCTGCCCTGGGCCAATTGCACTGTCTCCGACACACCCACCCCGATTACCCCAGCCACTGAACCAATCCACCTCATAGAGGGCCTTCCCCTCCTGCGCTGTCCCTCCACCCTACCAAGCATGATGTCCTTCTCCAAGAACCGGTCCCTACTTGCAACATGTCCAAAGTACGTCAGACGGAGCTTCAGAATCTTTGCCTCCAAAGAGCAGCCCAGCTTCACCCTCTCCAGGACAAACCTGTTTGTTCTCCTAGCAGTCCATGGGATAGTCAACACTCTTCCCCAGCACCACAGCTCAAAGGCATCAATTATCACTGAGTTACACATTTAAAAACGGTTAAGATAGCAGAGTTTATAATGTGTGTTGTTTCACTACAACGAGATTCTCTGGAGAGCTTAATCGATTTTTGTTGTGTGCTGTTAAGCTGGGATTGACTCATAGCTGACCCTGCAGTGGGTTTTCAGAGGCAGTAAATCACGTGGAAGGAGACAGTCCATCTTTCTCGTATGAAGCAGCTGGTGGATTCAAACCGTGTGCCTTTGGGATTGCAGTGAAGCTTCTTACCACTCGGCCACCAGAGCTCCCTTTTATAAATTATGTTGAAGCAAAGGGAAACAGCTGACATTTAGATCCTTCGATCAATAAAAATGGCAATTTCCCATGAGTTAGACTAATCTAAGAAGGAACAGAGACTCAATCATAGCCCCAAAGCAAACCCAGCACCCTGGACCAAGCCAGCCCAAAGCAGCATTGACTCTAAGTCATGGTGACTCTTCACTGGGTTTCTCAGGCCATAAATCTTTACAGGAGGCACTGTCCAACCTTCTGCTGAGGAGCTGGCCCAACCACTGACCTTTCAGCTAGGAGCCCAGCCTGTAACGCACTATACCACTAGGACTTCTTCCATCAACATCTAGGGAATCACAAATCAAACCTCAATGAGATCCTAACCTGCACACACCCTGTTGGCCAACTGAAAGGGCTGACATCACCCAGTGTTGGTGAGGACACAGAGCCATGGGAGTGCTGAACGCAGTTGGTGCAGGCGTTCTGTGCAGGACAGAGAACATCCCGGCCGGATCCAGTGCAGCTGACCAGTGAAAACTCTAGGATCTAAAAACTCTTCCTTCTGAGTTTATAGCCTATAGACATCCTTTCGCTAGCACCTGGGGGACATTTCCACGAGGAGGCGGGCAGCGGTTTGTGAAGGAATTGCACACCGGATGAGCCTAAATGCTTGGCAGCGGGAAGGCAGACAGGGAAACCGTGCCAGACAATATTAACATGGAATATTAAACAGCAGTGAAAGAGAATGGCCATCCTTACCCACAGTGATACGTGCTGACCTCACAACACACTGTGGACTGGAGAAGGTGTGGTGTGGAATAGTGTCCCTTGCTTAAGTTTGAGTCCACTCAGATGTCCCTCAGAAGAAAGTCTTGGTGACCCACATGAAGAACCAGCCAGTGGAAACCCCACGGGGCACAGTTCTATTCAGATGCACGCGGGGTCCCCGTGAGGGCCTTAACTTGTTGGCAACAACTTGGTTTGCTTTATTTTCTAAGTTAGGAAAAGTTGGGTTGTGCTTATTTTTTTTAAAAAAAAATTTTATTATTTTATGTGTGTGTACCCGCAAATGGGATCTGACTGGTACAAAAGATTGTCCCTCCTTCTCCAGCAAACCATCTGGTGGATTCGAACCATGCACCTCTGAGACTGCAGTGCAGCTTCTTGCCACAAGGCCATGAGAGCTCCCCTGGAAAAGGTTGTTGTTTTTTAATTTTTTTTTATTTTAAATAAATTCTAGGGTTCAAGGATGCATGTGTAGGTGGGAAAATGAGAGAAAAAAAGGCTAAGAAATGGTGACCCCAATGGTGCTGGGTGTGGTGTGGTTGTGGCCACCTCTGTTGTAGTTGTCAGCTGTCATCACATTGACTATGACTCACAGAAGCTCTATGAACGACAGATCCGGGCCTGCCCTATGTGGTGCCGGCCTCGCAATCTCTGTCCCGCTGCAGCCCACTGTGCCGCTCGCTGTCCAACCCATCTCATGGACAGTGACTAGCTCTGGTCAGGGCTTCTTCTCTACTGACACGGGGGCGGGCTCACTCTCTGGGCGAGCTGCTCTGTGGACCACGGGGTGCTGAGCGGCATCCACGAACCCCGACTCCCTAGATGTCAGGAGCAGCCACCTGCCTCCCCAGCTGTGACACCCAAACATCTGTAAGCATTATCCTGGGCTGAGAGTCCATCTTCAGTGGGAAGACAGGGGTGAGACAGGGGAGGGATGACACCCTGGGGCAGCTTCCACTCTATTTCGTGCCCTGGACGGTGGTTACATAAACGCATGTGCTTGAAATCCTTGTTAATGGATCATACGTGTTTTATGCACCTCACAGAGGCAGGGTCTGTTGCTGGGGAGAGGAATCTGGGCACTGGCTGGCAGTGGGAGGGGGATAAGGGACCAAACAATAAACAGGGCTGGTCTGAGCCCTGTCTAGGTCCCCCATGCCCTGGCAGCTGCTCCCTGGCCACCCAGGCCTGTCTCCTTCTTGCTTGAGAAGGGTCTTCTCCAACTTCACAGCACTTGTTCCACAGCTGGAGCTTTGCTGGCCCCGCTTGGGGTGCCCCTGCCAGAGCTCTGTTCCCAGAGGCCCCCGGGGACTATTAGGCAGCAGACAAGAATTGACTGGCCACGAGGCCCCCTGACCCGCCCGGCCCCAGCCTCCTCTGGGAGCTGTGTTCTAATTATTTCCTTCTCTCCCCCCCGCCCCCATCAGGTCCCTCGTGGGCCGGCAGGCAGGGAAAATGCAAGGTCAGCTGCGGGGGGTGGGAGAGCCAGGCCTGATTTATGGGGCTCGCTAGCCTTGCCAGGGCCCTAACCTACTTAGCAGGCAGCAGAGCCTCGTTCCAACGGGAAATGCACCTCAGGGCAAGGATGAGGGGAGGCCGCGAGAGGCGGACGAGGAGGCGCACTGCTCCAGTCTCTCGGTGTGTGGCCACGCTCCTCCCCACCCGCCCTGTGCGTGGCTCAATTTCCTCCTTTGACCATGCATGTCCTCATGCTGTGTGACAGGAGCAAAGGAGTCACTGCCGTCCAGTCCCTGGTATACATGAGGCACTCAATAAACTGTAGACAGAGAAGGGAAGCAGCAGGAGCTGGGTGAGGACAGAGGTGCAGTTCTGCGTGACCCTGGGCCTTCCTGAGCCTCAACTTCCCCATCTGCCAAACGGACACTTGGGAGGGTTTTGCTGTGATGAGGTATTGAATGCAAACCACCTCACCCCAGGGCTGCACTTGGGACATCGCAGATGCTCAGTTAATGATGGGTGTTACCTGGTCCTGGACTAAAGCAGGGCTTACTCTGCAAAAGGCTAATGATTTTGGCTTTTCTGGTCTTTTTCTTTTAAAGCTGGTCCTGGACTAAAACAGGGCTTACTCTGCAAAACGCTAATGATTTTGGCTTTTCTGGTCTTTTTTCTTTTAAAGCTTTATGTCAAACTGTAGCTGGGTGCAGAAGGAATTGAGAGGAAGACCTCAAGATCCCTGCAGGGCCGGGAGGTATCCACATCCTGTTAGGCTCCTCCTTCTGTCAGGGACCCCTAGTCACCTCTTGGAACATCCTGCCATTGAGAGCCCCCCCAAGATTGGTGTTTCCTCTCTCATGCCAAGGGGTGCCCAGCAGTGGTGCCCACTTGATATCCACTTGCCAGGCCCCACAAGAGTGGCAAAGCTGGGCCCTTGTAGGAGGGAGGACGCAGCCTTTTTCCAACCTGCATTGATGTGTTTCAATATTTTGATAATTAGTTCATGCAACCCTGTTTAATGTTGCCTCAGAAGGTGTTCCCCAACCTCTTCCAGCTACAATCTTTCTTGGATGACGGAAGAGGCGAGGCAGGGGCCTGCTTCGTGGGACTCACATTGTTCCGAGGTGCGTTGGGCTGCACAGGGTCCTCAGCAGCCAGGGCGATGCTGCTCATGGCAATGACCATGAGGATACACATCTCAAAGTAGCGCAGGTTTAGGATGTAATGGCACAGGCGGCGAAGGCTGTCGGAGACAGACAGAGGTCCACTCAGACCACAGGCTCCTTTCATAATGCCCTTCCTTTCATAATTCCCACCTATCATCCTCGAGCCCTTGATAGTTCCAACCTCCAAGGCAACAAACCATTATATGTAGAATTATATATAATATGCAACAAGCCATTAAGCAGCTACAGCTGGAGGCCCTCTTGAGTGCCTGGAACCCCAAGACTCAGGGAACCTCAACTAAGGAAGATATTCATAGCCCTGTTTATAAATCCTTATAATTTCTCTTTTTAAAAAATTATTATTAATTTTAGTGAAAATTTACAGAGACTTTGGATTTCCATTCATTCATTGTTGCACTTTTCTCCCTGCCCACCCCTCCCTGTCAGTTCACTCCTCTCTTTGAAAAGTAAAAGAAAAATTCTTTCATTGTTATACAATCTCTCCCCGCAAGTGTTATAATTTCTAAACAACCTTCACACAACATCTTGAATCCCAGGTTGGGTTGAAGAGATAGTGCCTTAAGTGCTGAATATATATAAAAGCTTTTTATTACTGGAGCATCCTATATCTGCTATGTAGATGACACAACCTTGCTTGCTACAAGCGAGGAGCACTTGAAGCATCTGTTGCAGACCTATGACTGCCTTTAATATGGATTGCATCTCAACATCAAGAAAACAAATGTCCTTACCACTGGGCCAGTAGTCAAGACCATGATAGATGAGGAAATGATTGATATTGCCAATAATACCATCCTATTTTGTTCCACAACCAACACCCTTGGTACCAGCAGTCAAAGAAATCAAGACCTATCACACTAGGAAAATCTGCTGTTGGGGACCTCTCCAGAATACTGAAGAGTAATGGTGTCAGTGTGAAGACTAAGGTGCACCTGATCGAAGCCTCGGTCTTCTCAATTACTCGCTATGTATCTGGAGGTTGGACAAGGAGTAAGAGAAGAAGAAGAAGATGACTTTGTGTGGTATTGGAGAAGAGTAGCCCATGCATTGAATAGCCCATGGATGGCCAAGATAACAGATCAGTCTATCTCAGAGAAAGTGAACCCAGAGTGCTCCCCAGAGGCAAAGATGGTGGGACTCTGTCTCACATACTCTGAGCCAGTCTGGAGGGGCCAGTTCTGGGAGAAAGGACATCATGCTTGGAAAGGTGGAGGGTCAACGTAAGAGAAGACGACGCTCGACAAGATAGATTGACAAAGTGGCAACAGCAACGGGCTCAAGTGTGTCAGAGACGGTGAGGATGGCACAGGATGGGCCAAGGTGTACATAAATTGTACTAAGTGTTGCTGTGTTATCAGCTGTAACAACATGGCCATTATGTAAAAGTATGGGATAGGTAGACAGATTTTTTTGTTTTTAATCGGCTGTGTGATCTGAGGCAAATTATTTAGTCCTTCCAAGTCTCAGTGCCCTCATCTGTGAAAGGCATTTTCACAAGATTAAAAGAATTAATAGATGTTTGACATGAGGTTGCGGCTCAAAAAGGTTAAGTTACTGAAATGAGAGGTTGCGGGCCTTCTCAGAGCCTGTAGACGCACAAACGGGACGATACGTAGCTACTTAAGCGCCAAGGTGAAGTGATAATAATGCTGTAAGAATGAAAATTCAAACCGACTGAAGTTCCAGTGGGAGACACTGGTTCTCTGTGTGATCTCAGGTAGGTGACTTTACCTTTCCAGACCTCAGTTTCTTCATCTGTAAAATGGGAATGAGGATAGTACCGGCCCTGTAGGGCTATGGGGATTTTTACTCAGCACAGTGCCTGGCACAGAGTAAGTGCCAGATAAATATTTCTCTATTGTATTTACTTGCTAAAATAAGCAAGCCAGCTGGCTAAAAAAAAAAAAATAAAATAAATTGCAACGCACAGGGCAGGTCTCCAAGAGGCAGGTTATAAGAAGCAGTTTGTCTCAGCTTATCTGACATGATCTTTCTTTGCCACGAAGCATTTGGAGAGGACAGGACTTTCAGAACTACCCTTTGTAAAAGCCACCCCTGAACCAGCCTGGGATGCACGTGATAAATTCCCCTCTGAAGCATTCCTCCTGCACAGCACAGCGCAGAGAGGCATGGGAGGTAGAGACGGTCTTCCCAGGATGCAGACCCCGGAGAACTGCAGAAGTCAAGCCAGGCCCAGGGCTGCCCTGGACGGCTGTGCGAATCGCACACTGCACAAGGATGCCACTTCCCGGCCTGGCCTCTCGCTAGCACAGATTTGGAACAAGCATTTTTTTGTCGATGACTGGAAGCTGTCTTTTTTTTTTTTCAAGAAAATGAGTATATTATGATCATCTTCCATCTGATGAGAACTTGAAAAAGAGGCCCTTCTGAGGTAACTCTCCGAGCAGTGGCCCGGCTGATCCCACTGTCTTCACTGGCCTGGCCTCTGCCTGGCCTGCCTGCTGGCCCACCTCCCTCGTGTCAGCGGGCCCTCGGGCCCCGGCACTCGTCACGTGTCATACTCACGGGTTGGTCGTGGACAGGATAAACATGGAGCTGTAGGGGGGCATGGGCTTGGGGCCGTCTTCCCCGGGGTCATCGTCCTCCTCCTTCTTCTCTTCTTCCTTTTGTGGCAGTGGGTCTGGGTTGGCGTTTTTGTTCACTGTTGGGATAAGAACCAACATTGGGCTCCTTCTATAATCTCCCACAAGCCCCTGGGCTCCTGTGTGCCCCCCCCCCCAGAGCAGGTAACAACCAGCCAACACTTCTGAAACGCCCACTGTGTACAAGCTGTCACATTACGGCTCCTGATCTTCAGGTGACTTTATGAGGCCTGTACTTGGGTTATTTCCACGTTACAGATGATGAGATGGGCACAGAGAGGTGGAGAGATCTTTTCAAGGTCTCAGCTGCAATACAGCAGAGCTTGGGGTTTGATCTAGGGCAGCCTGGCCCCACAGTGCCTGCTCCCCACCACTCTACGGATCTCATGGAACTCTCACGGAAGTTAACACTGTTCAGCTGTCATCCCATTTGGCCTTCAATTGTCACTGTCATGGGAAAGCAGGCAGGGTAGTTTCCAACAGCCCCACTTCACAGATGGGAATACTGAGTCCCTCCACAGTCAAACAGCAGGGTTGCCCCCAGAGAGTGTCTCTCCTCTGACTGGATACCTGAGTATCCTCAGTCCTGCAGCTCTGCTCCCCAACGTGCCCATGGGCCAGCAGGATCCCCTTCTTTAAAATGAATATAATGGCAAGCCCTGACTTGTAGGACCGTGGTGAGAATTTACTGAGCAAATCCAAGGAAACAGAACTGACACTAGCGGATCTGAGCTACTTTTAGCCTCTCAGGAAATAGTATGCTCAGTGGGTTGTTTTAAATTCTCATAGCTACTTTGATTCTACTCTCCAGTGGGCAAAACCTGTTAATCTTTGATCGAGCAGAATGTGTGCTGGTCGACCTGGCAGCTACAGGCATG
The DNA here is from genome assembly GCF_000299155.1 of Elephantulus edwardii. Taxonomy (NCBI): domain Eukaryota; kingdom Metazoa; phylum Chordata; class Mammalia; order Macroscelidea; family Macroscelididae; genus Elephantulus; species Elephantulus edwardii. The sequence continues at coordinate 2,031,511 of NW_006400046.1, read as the reverse complement.
GGGGAGTGGGACACGGGAGTGTAAACTGAGACATGGTGTAAACGTCAAAGACACGCCAGGTTCCAAAGACCGAGTGTGGAAAACAAAGTCAGACGTCTCATTGAGCATGATTTAAAAAAGGGTGATTTCATTCAGAAACAATCATTTTATATATAAGATTAATGTTAAAAAAGTTCTGCTGCTTCATTTTGGCTTTTATTTATGTGGCTTCTAAATAAAACACTAGTTACTGCCAAGCCTTTTCCAACTCATAGCACCTGATGTGTGTCAGGGCAAAGCTGCGCTCCACAGGGTGACCCCGTGGGTGCCAGGGCCGAGGTGCACTCCACAAGGTGATCCCGTGTGACAGGGCGGAGCTGTGTTCCACTGGGGGACCCCCATGTGTGACACAGTGGAGCAGTGCTCTACAGGGTGACCCCAGGTGTTCCAGGGCAGAGCTGCACTTCACAAGGTGACCCTGCGGGTGCCAGGGCAGAGGTGCACTTCACAGGGTGACCCCGGGTGTGACAGGGCGGAGCCGCACTCCACAAGGATTCTAATGGCTGTGACCTTTCAGAAACAGATCGCCAGGCCTTTTTTCTGAGGTATACCTAGGTGTTTTGTAAACTCCAATCTTTCGGCTAGTGGCCGAGTGCTTACTACGTGGCTATTAACCACACTAGACTCACTGCTGCATTTGAATGGACTCCAGGTCATAGTGACCCCACCCCCAGCACAGAGTCCACCGCTGCTCTGTCTGCCACGCAGAGGTGGCTTGTGTGGTGCTGGAAGCAACACTACTCATATCTTACAAAACCAGCAGAAAGGTGTATGGTGCCCAAGGGGTCACCTTCCCAAGGAGGGGGGAAGGGGTGGGGAGAGAAGGGTGAGGGGGGGGAGGGGGAAACCACAGGATGGCACAGTTTGGTGGGTGGAGGGAGGAGGGTAAAAAATGGGAGCTTGAGAAGATGGGCTAAGGATGGGCATAGTTCAATGATGATTCATTTTATAAAACACCCCCCCACACCCCCCAAAACAAAACAAAAACACAATGCAGGGGAATGACTGTATGAAACACAATGTGAAGGAAGGAAAGTGTGAAACACTATGTATATGAGTTCTGTATGCAAACTAATGAAAATAATTTTTTTTAAATTGTATTATTTTTACGTGTACCGTCAAATCAGATCTGAATGGTACAGGAGGAGATTGCCCCCTCCTTCTCCAGTAGAGCATCTGGTGGATTTGAACTGCTTACCTCTGGGATTGCAGTGCAGCGTTTTGCCACTAGGCCACCAGAGCTCCCTTAAAAATAAAATTTAAAAAACCCTCCAAAACACAACCCCACACCCCCAGCAGAGTGACCCACAGCGGCCAGGTTTCCGCAGAGCTTCTAAGCAGCGGGACAGGCCCTGCACTTCTGAAATAACAGGTTCTCGAAAACCGTCTGAGGAAGCGTGGGAACACTGTTCGACAGAGTCCCTGCAGATGAACGGAACATCACCACACTGCTTGCAGCCAGGGGCCTGGACGTGGTGGCGACTGTGCGGACAAGGCCGGGTTTAGACGGCAGATCTTGACAGACGCTGACCGCCTTTACCAGCCACTGGCCTCTCCGGTGGGCATCCCAGTGCTTAATCCACTGTGACACCAGGACCCTGTGTGGCTACTGTTGTCCTCGTTCTGGCTGCTGAGTTGGAAGCGACTCATAGCTGACCCCCCAGCGGGTCTGCAGAGGCAGCCAACTGCATGGGAGGAGACGGCCTGCCTTTCTCTCACAGAGCAGCTGGTGTATTTGAACCGACTGCCTTTGGGTTGGCAGTACAGCCTCCTTACCCCCCAGACCACAGAAGCCCTCCTATATGGTTACTAGAAAGTGTCAAATGACATGAGCTCCGGGTTGTGTTTTGAGGGGATGGTGCTCGCCTATAGAATCAGCAGTTCACCAAACTTTCATCTAAGTAAGCAATTCTCTGCTCCTCGAGCTCAGGGGCTCCCCAGCTGTGTGTGTGGGGAACTTGGCCGCAGGACACACCGGTAACCCTCACTGAGCATGGTGTGTGTCAGGCCCTGTATGTCTGCGGTCTCATCCAGACCCCCGGCAGCCCGTGCAGCAAAAACTGTGTTTCGTCCCATTTTACAGGGGAGAAAACTGAGGCCAGTATCTCGGGGCTGGGATGCAGCCTGGCTCCCGGGACGCATGGTCTCACTCAGTGGCGTGTAAGGGTCAGGGTGTCTCACCTTGGACGACAGTGTGGTTGAGGGGGGCCGGGCAGGCGGGGGGGATGTCCACCGCGGTGTGGCCGGGCTTCCTGGCAGTCTTAGCTGAGTTGGTCTGGGAGCTGCTGGGGTTGGTGACAATAAGGCTGTTCTCGGGAGTTTTGGGGGGGCCGGGGTTTGACGGGTTCCCCGGGTTGTTGGGCGTCCGGCGGCTGGCGGCGTTCTGGGGGTTGGCGGCCGTGGCGGGTGGGGCTGGCGTGGGCCCGGGCTCGGTGCTGTTGCCTGTCCTGGCCGGGCTCTGGGGCAGGCCCGTGTGGCCAAGGCTCTCATGGGGATTGGCTGACTCCGCGGTGGCCAGCTTGTTGTTCTTCATGTTGTCGATGTCCTCGGCCAGCGGCGGGTCTTGGCGGCCCAGGTCTTGCTGGATCGGCCGGGTGGTCGACAGGTTGGGGCCTGACACGGGGACCCCAGAGCCCTGGTTCTCTCTGAGGAAGACAGATCAATGAGAAAGACCCACCAGTTGAATTAGGGTGACAGAGACCAGCTATTTCACCCAAGAGTCCCCACCAAGGTTCTGACCTGCAGACCCGAGATGCTGAGGGCAGTTGATTCCTGTTTAGAAATCATGACCTGGGACTGTCAAGTGACAGGTGTGACTGTCAAGTGACAGGTCTGGTAACTCCCTCTCCTTATTTCTTCCTGGGCCCTCCAGGTTTAACCAATATGTGGGTGACACGAACCCCATGTGACCTTGTAACTTCCCATCCCTCAGGATACCGCCTTGATGCCTCCTTTGCCAGGAGGGATGTTCCTGGGGACAAGCTCACTCCCTCGGGCAGAAATGGGGCAAATCATTGGGAGAAAGGACCTTCCACTGGAGCCTGGGACCCCTCACACCAGCTCATGCTTCCTTTCTGTCTGCGTCTCCTGGGCAGGATGGGGCGTGTAGCATTTGTGGGGCGGGGGCACAAGCAGAGCCAGGAGATCACCTCTATGGAGGAAACGGCACCTGGTTTGAAAGCTTGGAGCGTGGATGGGCCCTCCCAGCAGCACAGTTTGCATGTGATTGACTTTAGAACCACATGGTTTGAAACACATGGGTCTATTTATACACAGATATTTTTTTCTCTCCTTTTTTTTTGGTCAACCTAAGTGCTGTGTATTTGTTTTTATATCAGTTATGTCCATGGGGTTGGTTCACTCCCATGCTACCGAAGGGTCATCTGTAAAGGATAATCAGCCTGTGTTCTGCGCAGGAATTCTGTGTTCCCAATCCCTGCCTTAGTCAACTATATATTGTTAGGTGCTATCAAGATGTTTGCGACTCACAGTGGCCCCATGTACAAGAGCCCTAAACCGTGTTCTATCCTGTGCCAACCTCACTGTCTCTGACACACCTACTCCCACTACCCCAATCACTGAATCGATCCATCTCATCGAGGGTTTACCTCTCCTGCACCATCCCTCCACTCTCCCAAACATGACGTCCCTCTCCAAGGACTGGTCCCTCCTTGCAACATGCCCAAAGTATGTCAGACGAAGCTTCAGAATCCTTGCCTCCAAGGAGCAGCCCAGTTTCATTCTCTCCAGGACAAACCTGCTTGTTCTCCTAGCACCATAGCTCAAAGGTATCAAATCCCTTTCTATCATCCCTGGTTATTGTCCAGCTCTCTGGCTCATAGCACATAGTTGTGAAGACTACGGCTGGGATCAGGCACACCTTAGTCTCCAGTCTGACGTCACTGCTCTTCAGGACTCTGGAGAGATTCCTGACAGCTGACTTTCCCAATGCAATTCGTCTCTTGATTTCCTGGCTGCTGGTACTAAGAGTATTGATTGTGGAGCCAAGCAAACTAAAACTGTTAACAATCTCAATCTCTTCACTATCCATTAATAAATAATACTAATACTAAAAAGAATAACAATAGACACTTCATAGACACTAAAATCCTCAGCCAATCACCAGCAACATTTTACAGATGGGGAAAAAAACAAAGCTCAGATAGGTTAAGACTCTTTCCCAAGGTCATACAGCAGTTAAATGAACAAAATAATTTCCCAGGATGGGGGACCTGGGCAGAAGGGATGAGATGGGCACTTCAGATGCTCAGGTGTGGCCTTTTGTGGGGGGATGGGAGGTGACAATAGAAAGGAACGAGCAGAGTGGCAGGAGGGAGGAGGCATGGGAAGATGGGGGAAATAGCCAGTGCAAAGGCCCTGGGGTGGGGACCACACTGGTGGGGTGTGAGGAGCAACAGAGAGGCAGATGCTCCCAGATGTGAAAGGGGGTGGGTGAGAGTAGGGCAGGAGGCATGAGTTTGGTCCCCGAAGTCAGTGAAATAGCTGGTGCGTACAACCAGGGTTCGAGGCACAGAGTCTGAGCATGTTTGGAGAAGATGCCCCATTGAGTCTGACGAGCTTCTCTGCCTCTATGCCCTGGCATGCCAGCACCACCAGGCTCAGGGCTCAGTTCTGTTTGTGTCCTTCAGGCCCCTGTTCCCCGTGCTCAGAGCAGGGCCGGGTGCACACTCCTTGTCAAAGGAGCAGCTCACAGCCCATTGTGCAGATGAGGACACTGAGGGCCTGGAGAGACCCACATGCCCAGAATGCTCCCTGGGCCTGGCCTCCTTTCATTAGCAGATTTACCCAAAGTTCCCCAGAGGCCCTGAGAGTTGGGGCCAGATGAGGGGGTTCTGGGGTCCACTGGAGTCTGCCCTTGGTGGACACAGATGCAGGTTTTACCCACTGCATGAACTCCACGTGGTCAGATTGTGCTCTGTTTGCACTTAGAAATATCTTCTGGGCCCTTAACTTCCAACTAAGGGGTCTGTCCTCCTCCAGGTCCTGGGCCCAGGCCCTGGCAAAGTCTATCTCCCCAAATGCCAGGTCATCTGCTGTCCATCATCTCAAAGACTCTTGTCTCCTGAGGCTCTGTGGTCCAAAAGGTCTCCCTCACCAAGGTTTGGCTCCTTCTAAAAAGCGCCCCATGCTCTTCCCCGTGCCCCCACTTCTCTTTGCCGTGCTGTGTGCCTTCCGGTTGATTCTGACTCTTAGTGACCCGAATGGAGAGGGTGGGACTTCCTGGCTGCAGGCTTTTCTCGAGTGGAGTGTCTGATGGATTGAACCGTCAACCTTTCAGTTAGCAGTCCAGTGTTTAACCACTGCACCATGAAGAGCTCCTTTTACACATTATGCGTTCATCTAATTCTCAGATATCCCTAAGAGGTGGGTAGCCTTGCTGTTCCCCTTGAACAGAGAGGAAAAGCCCTGCCCAACGCTGGCAGCACACTGTTAACTGCCACGTGGCGACGTGCCTTTCCAAGCAGCCTGCAATCTTTCCAAATGCCTGGCACCCACCGGGTGGGGGCTCAGAAGCTGGGTCCTGACTCCAACATGGCGGGGCGCTGAGGTGCTCACTGACATCACCAACACAGAGAGGGAGGCCCTGGCCAAACACAACGCGTTCTCTTCCTGACAACATGGTCAGGGTGAGCATACCACGGCTCCCCTTTTACAGGTGAGGAAAACTGAGGCCCAGAAAAGGTAGAGTTCCTTGCTCAGAGCAGCACTCTTGAATTCTTCCTTGGGCTGTCACCCTCACGCACTCAAGAAGCTGGAATTGGGCACAAGAGGGTATCTAAGATGTGGACACGCACCCAAAGCCGAGGTGATTATATCCAATCGTGGGACCCGCGGAGCCTGGCCAGCACCCACCGATGGGGCCACACAGATTGTGAAGCATGACAATCTCTTGTTGTTGTTGTTGTTATCTGCCGTCGAGTCGCCTGCGACTCATAGCGACCCTATGTACAACAGCCCTAAACTCCGCTCTGTCCTGTGCCAATCGCACTGTCTCTGACACTCCCATCCCGATTATCCCAGTCACTGAATCAATCCACCTCCTAGAGGGCCTTCTCTCCTGCGCTGTCCCTCCACCCTCCCAAGCATGATGTCCCTCTCTAAGGACCGGTCTCTCCTCACAACATGTCCAAAGTAAGTTAGATGGAGCCTCAGAATCCTTGCCTCCAAGGAGCCACCCGGTTTAACTCTTTCCAGGACAAATCTGTTTGTTTTCCTAGTAGTCCATGGTATTCTCAATACTCTTCTCCAGCACCACAGCTCAAAGGCATCGATTCTCCTTCTATCCTCCCTGGTCATTGTCTAACTCTCTGACAATCTCTAGCTTTGGTAAATCTTTACACAGGAAACTTCTCATTTTCCTCTTGTGCAGGGATTGGTGGACCTGAATTACTGACCTTTCTGTTATGTGGACACATTACCCACTATGCCACTGGGGCTCCTTACACCACTCTCTGAAACCACCTAACGCTTAAAAACCCAAACCCTAAACCTCCCAAATCACCCTAGTTTCCCCTGGGATGTCCCCCACTGGCTACAACCACTGCACCAGCTCCCTCATTTTATTTTTACTTTTGAACTTGCAAGAGTCCTTTGGTGTTTTTAGAAGCAGAAGAGAGAAGAGATAATTTATATTCAGACTGAACTAGGTAAGTGGGGTGCTTCTATTAATACTTTCTGGAGGAGAAACCAAGGCAGTTCAGATGCCACCCCGAGGCCAGGCAGGGAGAGGGACAGGTCTCTGCAGATTTTCACTCCCAGCTGTGTGATCTTGCCTAGTGTGATCAACCTCTCTGGGCCTCAGGTTCTCATCTTTCCTGTACTGCGAACACTGCGCTGAAGACACAGGGCCCAGTCCAAGTTCAAAGCCGCCCTCCCACTGATTAGCTTTGGAACTACTGATATGTCACTCAACCTCAGCTTCGCATCCATAATGGGGCGGGCACCTCCCTGAGTTGCTGTGTGAAGCTGCTGTGTCCATGAGTCAGTCCAGAGACACGGGTAATGTTGCCCAGGTCTTGGAACCTTATGAGATGCCACCTGCTGGCTCTGGAAACTTGCTCGAGATCCCTAACTACCGACTGCCTTCCAAGTTCTCCTTTTGGGAATGTCAATGTCTATCTCACACCTGTCCCATCATTGCATTTTGGAAGCAAATACTTTGTCCTCTAGCTCCTGGGTTTGCAGGGGGAGAGGGATTTTTGTCCCCGATGGACCATCCGCAGCGTCTCCCCCAAACCTTGACACGGAGATGGTTCAGAAGGTGAGATGTGGGATCGTCAAGCTGATGCTCTAAGGGATAAGCCTTCCCCCCCCCTTTTCTTTCTTTTTACTAAATTTTACTATTTTTGTGTGTGTGTACCGACCGTCAAATCGGATCTGGGCGGTACAGGAGGAGATTGCCCCTCCTTCTCCAGCAGAGCATCTTATGGATTCGAACTGCGTACCTCTGGGATTGCAGTGCAGCTTCTTGCCAGTAGGCCACCAGAGCTCCCTCAGAGGTAAGCCTTTTGAGGATGATGGGATGAGGTGAGTGTATTCTGCACATGGGGAAAGACATGAATTTGGGGAGAAGGGGAGAAACAGAGGGAAGACCACAGTGGGCTGAATGGTGGTCCCTTCCTAGCCCCCAGAAGACAGAAATGTCCACCTGGAACCTGTGAATGTTGCCTTCTTTGGCATAAGTGCTTTTGCAGAGGTACAGAAATGATGTTCATCATAGAACAGAGTTCAGGTCTTCCGTGCAAAGCTTTCTCTGAGTTATATTTGACATGACAACACTTAACCACTGCTAAATGAGACTAGTGCTGTTGTATCTGGAGGAACATTCTTCCTCTTTGTCAATGAGCTGTATGAGGTAACCTGGGTTTGCTGTGACGCCAAACCTTGTGCCATGGGGGTATCAAATACCAGAATGTTTTCCCGTTGAGGACAGTGTTTGGTGGAGCTCCCCGTTGTAAAACAGGTTGGGAAGCAGGAGTGGCATCCACGTCCTAAACCACATGCCTCTGGAAACTATAAACTCGGAGAAACAATGATAGCTATGGAACGGCATTAGGTCTTTTGTTCATAGAATCCCTATGAGTCGACCTTGACTTGGCAGCAATCAACAACAACAACAACAACAACAACAACAACAACAGGGGTATTTAAGTTAAAGATCTTGAAATGAGATCATTCGGGATCAGAGAAGACCCTAATTCAATGGCAAGTGTCTTCAGAAGTTGTTGTTGTTATGTGCAGTCGAGTCGCTTGTGACTCATAGCGACTCTATGTACAACAGCCCTAAACTCTGCTCTGTCCTGGGCCAATCACACCGTCTCCAGTACACCCATCCCGATTACCCCAGTCACTGAATCAATTCACCTCATAGAGGGCCTTCCCCTCTTGTGCTGTCCCTCCACCCTCCCAAGCATGATGTCCCTCTCCAAGGACTGGTTCCTCCTTACAACTTGTCCAAAGTATGTTAGACGGAGCCTCAGAATCCTTGCCTCCAAGGAGCAGGCTGGTTTAACCCTCTCCAGGATGAGTCTGTTTGTTTTCCTAGCAGTCCATGGTACCCTCAATACTCTTCTCCTGCACCACAGCTCAAAGGCATCAATTCTCCTTCTATCCTCTTTAGTCATTGTCTAACTCTCTGATGCATAACAAGTGACAGCAAAGACCATGGCCTGTATCAGACGCACCTTAGTCTCCAGAGTGACACCACTGCTCTTCAGTACTTTGGAGAGAGAGGAAAACACATGGAGCAGATGACAAGGTGAAGAAGAAGGTGGCAGAGAAGGGAGAGTGACGCATCAGCAAGTCAAGGGCTGCCAGCAGCCTGGGAAGCTCACACAGTGCTGGCAGCTGTGAGCGGCAGCCGTAAGGTGTGGGCAAAGGACTGGTGCTCCCAGGCCTGCCCACGAAGAGCTCCCCAATCTGAGGGACTCGTGGGGCTTGGTGAGAATCTGCGCATCAATGAGAAGTTGGGAGGGAGTAACTTTTCATTGTTTACAGCATGTCATTCCCCCTACCGCCAATACCAGTGCCGTAAGAATGCAGGCGAGCTGCAAACTCAACCCAACCCAACATTGCTCAGAACTGACTCATCACTTACTCTCCAGGGGGTTTCTGAAGCTGTAAATCGCATGGGAGGAGACTGCCTCTCTTTTCCCAGAAGAGCTCCTGGTGAGACCAGAGAGGCTGGGCCTTTGGGTGAGCTGTGTGACTCCCTGTAGGTTATGCCACCAAAGCTCCTTTCTCGATTCCAAGAGAACCCAAATCTACTGGTTAAAGCCTAAAGTGGCCACACTAACCAATGAAGCCATGAGAAACCAGGGTGAACTCCGTGAGAGCATTATGCTAACAGAACACGGAGCGGGAACCTTACATAGGGACGTCATCAACACCCTGTGATGATGGAAGGGGGGCCCGCAGGTGGACCTCACAGGGAGATGGCAGACCCTGCCCAGATGGAAGGGAGCCTGCAGGGGGACCTCATGTGGGGACATCAGCCCCTGCCCAGATGTAAGTGGGCCTTCAAGGGGACCTCACAGGGAGATATCAGTCCCTGCCCGGATGGAAGGGGGCCTGTAGGAGGACCTCACATGGGGACATCAGGCCCTGCCTGGATGGAAGGGGGCCTGCAGGTGGTCTTCACATGGGGATATCAGGCCCTGCCTGGGTGAAAGGGGGCCTGCAGGGGGTCTTCACATGGGGATATCAGGCCCTGCCTGGATGAAAGGAGGCCTGCAGGGGGCCTTCAAGTGGGGACATCAGCCCATGCCCGGATGGAAGGAGGCCTGCAAGAGGACCTCACAGGGATATCCGTCCCAGCCTGGATTGAAGGTGGCCTGCAGAGGGACCTCACGTGAAGATATCAGCCCCTGCCTGAATGGAAGGGGGCTGCAGGCTCCTGTGTTATTTTGCTTTTTTTTTTTGCTTTTGCTTTTTCAGAGGCTTTGTCTGCTCCGTCTGTCAGGGGAGTTTAACAAGCTACGCCTGCAGTGGTCTGATACCTATCACTAGGAGGCTTCATTTCCATAGGGTCTCCAGGGAGAGCTCAACGAAGGCAGAAACCTTTGAAGCTAGGTCCCTTCCTCCTGGGTTCTGGGTTAATATATCTGCCTTTTACAGACAGCTGGCCACAGCCTTTCCTCAGCTATCACTTCAGAATCCCTCTGCCAGGGGCTAGCCTGGATTCTCTGGGAAGACACAGCCACCACCACTGCCTGCTTCTTTGTTGTGTGCTGGCTGGTAGGGTTCTAAGGACTTGGATGCATTCACTAATTTAATCTCCACAGTAACCAACACGTTAAGTGTGTGCTATGACCAGTCCCATTTTACAGATGAGCAAACTGAGGCCCAGCGAGGCAGTCATTCGTCCAGAGTTACCCCTCTGAGAAAGCACTGAACTGCACCCTGATTTATGTTAGACCTTTTGAGCCACAGGGCTACTTGTTTTGTGTTTTGTTTTTTTCTAAAGGTGATGAATAGCTTGGGGTGTGTGAAGTTGGGGTGCTGTGAGAATCAGGGTGTTAGAGGAGAATGCTGTTCCCTCGCCTGCAGGGTGAACTATGCACTATGCGGCTCAGAGGCTCAGCATCTGTCTCCTGGCTCTGTTTGCAACATGGGTTGTCATGGTGATGGCGGCACTGGAAATGGGATGCAAGCAGCTGCGATCCTAATTCTGCATGAAGCAGGTCTTGGCACAAGTTCCCCTTGCTTCAGGGCCAGGCCTGGCAGGAGGCACTGCCCAGCTGCCCGGGAGCGGGGACGCTCTGTGATCCGCAGATGTTCAGTCTCTGGGAGACGGGGCAAGCGCCTGTTCCTGGCCAGGCTGGGGGAGATGCTTGGTGGGGGTCTGGGCTCAGACACCATTTCTTTCCTTCCACTAGAGGGTGCTCCAGTTCACGTCTGGCTCCAGATTCCAGGGAAGGGGATGGGGGCATTCAAAGCTCAAGACATTGGAAAGGAGGAGATGAAGGTAGAAATGGTGGGAGTAGGCAAAACAATATACCACAGCAACGTCCTGCAGAAGACAAAGCTCAGAGCATGCTGGGGAAAGACCCAAGGAATCAATCAAGACGGAGCAACAAAAAAGGAGCACTCTGGGATTACTCTGTCCTCACACAGAACCCAAACACCTTTTTATTATATTTGAGAATAAACTTTTACCTTTGCCAGCCTTGTTTTTTAAAAGTGGACTTATGGGACGTCTTACATGGTGTTTTCTCTCTCTCTCCCTCCCTCCCTCTCAATACTAGTTTATTTAAAAAATTCGAATACATTATTTTTGAGAACAGATTCTTCCAATTTTTCTTACTCCCCACCATGGCTCTCCTGAGAGTGCCTGATCTTCACGATATTTTATTTCCAAGGAGCATTAGAGAATTTTGAGCAACAAAATGAACAATGTCCCTGCTCCTGGGGGCTGGCTATGCCTGTCACCAGGGAAGTGTGTGTGGGTGTGTGTGGGGTCCTGGTTCGGACAGGAGCCACTGCCAAGGGCCTGGGGTAGAGGTGGAGAGACTTCTTTCCTCTGAGGAGCCTGGGATCAGGGCTCAGGAAAACAGGATTCTTAGTACACTGTTACTTGAAGCCTCAGTTTCCCCATCTGCGGACAGAAGAGTTGTGTGCAAAGATCCTTTGCAGCAGTAACAAGGTTAGGGATCTCAAGGAGTTTTCCATGTCTGTTGATGAGAGTCACAAGAACAGTAACAGCCAGCATCACCACACGGTCTAGTTGGTGATGTGCACACGTCAGAACAGAACAGAGTTCCAGAGGGGTTTTAGTGGCTCACTTTCAAAGAAGTGGATCAACAGGTCTCTCTTCTGAGGTGTTTCTGGGTGGCCTTGTACTTTCACTTCACAATCCACTGTGGTGTGAGTTTGTACTAGGCAGGGACATCATCATCTTCATCCTCCTCCTCTTCCTCCTCACAGCGTTTATTGAGTACTTAACAATCTGCGTTATGCAGATGACACAACCCTGCCTACTGAAACTGAGGAGGACCTGAAGCATTTGCTGCAGAAGGTCAAGGACTGCGGCCTTCAATATGAATTGAAGCTCAATACCAAGAAAATAAAGATTCTCACCACTGAGCCAATTGGCAGCATCATGCAAGATGGTGGAGTGATTGAGATTGTTAACAGCTTTAGTTTGCTTGGTTCCACAATCAACACTCTTGGTACCAGCAGCCAGGAAATCAAAAGACAAATTGCATTGGGAAAGTCTGCTGTCAGAGACCTCTCCAAAGTCCTGAAGAGCAACAATGTCAGTCTGGAGACTAAGATGTGCCTGATCCAGGCCATGATCTTGGCAATTACTTGCTATGCAACAGAGCTGGACAATGACTAGGGATTATAGAAGGAGACTGGTGCATTTTTAGCATCAATTTTCGAGCCAACTGAGCATTACCAATTGAGCTGTGGTGCTGGAGAAGAGTACTGAATATACCATGGACTGCTAGGAGAACAGACAAGTTCATCCTGGAGAGGGTGAAACCAGGCTGCTCCTTGGAGGCAAGGATCATGAAGCTTCATCTGACATACTCTGAACATGTTTCAAAGTGGGGTCAGTTCTTGGAGAGGGATGTCATGCTTGGGCGGGTGGAGGGACAGCGCAGGAGAGGAAAGACTCTCAATGAGATGGATTGATTCAGTCACTGGGGTAATGCAGGTAGGCGTGTCGGAGATAAAAAGATCGGCAAGGGACAGAGCAGGGTTTAGGGCTGTTGTCCATAGGGTTGCTACGAGTCGCAGGCGACTCGACGGCACACAACACCACCACCACCAATACTCTTTGTGCTGCGGGTTGATTCCCACTTACAGCAACACTTTATCACAGAGCATAATTGTCCTGCTGGGCTGTAATCTTTATGGAAGCAGAATGTCACATCCTTCTCCTAAGGAACAGCTGGCTGGTTGGATCTGCCAAGTACTGGTCAGTACCAGTAGTGAAAACAGTTTTTGTGAGTTACTATCGAGTTGATTTCCTCCTCATGCACGCAGAGCAGACCCACTCCATGGGGTTTTTGAAGCTGTGACCTTTTGGAAGCAGATCACCAGGCCTGTCTTGTAAGGCTCCTTAGGGTGAGTTCAAACCACCAACCTCTGGATTGATAGCGGAGCACTTAATCGTATGCATCATCCATGTGCTAGAGACG
>NW_006400046.1:2013839-2017943 GCF_000299155.1 Elephantulus edwardii | reverse complement strand
TAGAGAGGGTTAAACCAGGCTGCTCCTTGGAGGCAAGGATTCTGGGGCTTCGCCTGACATACTTTGGACATGTTGCAAGGAGGGACCGGTCCTTAGAGAAGGACATTATGCTGGGGAAGGTGGAGGGCCGGTGCAGGAGGGGAAGGCCCTCTATGAGGTGGATTGATTCAGTGACTGGGGTAATCGGGATGGGTGTGTCAGAGGCAGTGAGATTGGCACAGGATAGAGCGGAGTTTAGGGCTGTTGTACATACGGTTGCTATGAGTCGCAAACGACTCGACGGCACATAAGAACAACAACAATAATAATAGTAATGATATTCACACTAACAGTAGCTAACCCTGAACACTTACTGCACGCCATGTACAATAACCTGAAGTGTTCTAATTCACTTAAACCTTACACCCACTCTAGGACGGGGAGCTAGTTTTCTCTCCATTTTACAGATGAGGAAACTGAGGCCTCCGGCGGTGACATGAGAGATAGAACAGGACTGTGACTGCGTCCGTCCTTGCCTTCACCACCACGCTGTGCTGATGTGTGCCCTCCAATATCTATCAACCCCTTTCAGAAACAATTTCTGACAATTGTCAATGACAATCACTCTCTCTCTTCCGTAATCATAGTAAGTTAACAAGAGCAACAGTCATGTTAATCTTAGGATTAACAATAGTAATACTATGCCCAATATTATTATTATTATTATACAATTCACTGGTGCTTACAGTTTACCTAACCTCCCTTCAGCAGCCTCGCTTTGCCTTAAGGGGACCTGAGACCCCACTGACCCAGGATTGTCCCTTCAATCTCTCAGTCTGCCCATCTCCCCTCACTCTCTGTGTCTTACAAACTGTGCTGTCTAGGCCTCCTGCGTGTCATTCTCTGCCTGGAACGTGGGTTACTTCTCTCCAAAGCCCGCCCAGAGGCCCGAGACTGGTGACAGCATCCTGATGGTATTTTCAGAGTGCTCCTGACAACTTCTCCACAATGTCAAATCCCTAACATGCCTTAGAATACTGTAGGTGCTGTGCTTCAGTTCTAACTCCGGGCTGTCCTAGTGTGTCCCAGCAGAACTGTGTTCCACGGGAGGGAACGCTATTGGAAGGGGGCTGCCGAGACTTTCTTCTGAGGCATCGTGGACTTCCACGTCTCCAGCCTCGTTAGATGACTATGCTGTGCTTTAATGGGCTTCTCGCTCTCCAGCCTCACAGGTAACAGTGGAGTAAGCTAACTGGCTAACCCAGGGACTCCAGTAAGCACTGAGTCAACACTAACTGAACGAGTGAATAAAGACCAAGGGGAAAGCCTAGAGCCAGAACAATCCAGAACAACGGCTTTCAGGGACAGGTTGTGGAGACTCAGTGACACACTGAAAGGAGTTCGGTTGGCACAGCGGGTAAGCACTTGGCTTCTAAGCAGAAGGTCAGTGGTTCAAATCCTCTAGCTGCTCCACCAGAGAAAGATGTGACAGCAGCATGCTTCTGTAATGATTACAGTCTTGAAAAGTCTATGGGGAAAAACAAACAAACAAAAACCAAGAAAACTCCCAAAACCCTAGGCGGTAGCTGTACTCTGTCCTACAACCAACCATCACCAACCCCACTGCTGTTGCGTTTATTCCTGGTCGTCCCCCACTGGGCTCTGGAGGCCGTAAACCTTAGTGAAGGAGATGGCACATCGTTCTCCTGAGGAGCAGCTGGAGGATTCGAACTGCTGACCTGTTTGTTAGTACTTCAATATGTAATGCACTATATTGTTACCAGGGTTGTACGCTGCCCTGCAGGGCTGCTGTAAGTAAAAATCGACTTGACAGCAATGGGTTTGGCCCTTTTATGGCACAAGGTGGGGGACCTGGTGGGCTTTTAGAAGACAGGCTACAGGTATCCAGAAGACTCCACCAGATATGGGCAGCCCGACACAGGGTGGAAGGACCCATCCTTTACCCTCCACACATTTCAAATGCTCAGTGAAACACCTGCTTCAGATCACCCCCACCTTTACTTTCAGCATAACGTACCCAGTTTACTTAGAAATAGAGTGTTTCTGGTGACTCCATCTATCTTAAAACCCCCAACTTGTTGCCAATGAGTCAGAATTGACCCTTCAGGGGGTTTTCTGAGACGATGAATCACGCTGGAAGAGACTGGCCATCTTTCTCCTGCAGAGCAGATGAGAGACTCAACCAGCCAGAGGCGGAAGCCTTTGCGCTAGCAGCTTAACTCCCCACCGACTACGTCAACACAGCTCCCAGTGAGTATGGTGTGTACGTTAGACACACACACACACACACACACACACACACACACGCGCGCGCGCGCTTGCAACTTGAAGGAACACGAGCTTCACGTCAAACATCCCCACGAGACGTCAGTCATGGTTTGAAATCTCTCAACACCAACGACCACACCAAGTGCCACTTAAGCTGTCCGCACAACCGAGCTGATCATTTATCTGCCTTATTTCCTGACAGCTATGCACACAAGCGCCTGCAATAAGACCGCATCCCTGTCTTCTAGTATCTCCCTTCTCAAAATGTGGTCCACAGACCAGAAGCCTCCACATCTGGGCATGTGTTACAGATATGGGATTCCAGACACACACACACACACACACACACACACACACACACACACCCAGTCCCCCAAAACCCATTGGTTCAGTATCTGTGTTTTAACAATCCCCAGGGAACCAGGCATGCAGTCAATTCTGAGAGATGCTGGCTCAGTGCGTATAACATACAACAGAACCACACAGGTCTTATTAGGAAAACCCTGGTGGCATGGTGGTAAAAATACTCTGTTGCTAACCAGAAGGTTGGCGGTCTGAATCTACCAACCGCTGTGAGGGAGAAAGATGTTGTAGTCTGCTTCTGAAATGATTACATGAATCTTGGGACTCCCACAGGACAGATCTTCTCTGTCCTATAGGGCCGCTGGGGTTCAGAATTGGGTCAGTTTTATACAAAAGAAGAATAGGAAGGTATTAGGACATGAATTCCTAGAAGAACAGGATCTATCTGAACATATCACAATAGGATCTTCTGGGGAGTGTTAAGATATGTGGTTTATTATGATATATTGGCAGGAAAAAAAGAGCACTAGGCTCTGACTAGGTAAAAGCGTTGACTTGGAAAATGTCTCCTGAGTTTTCTATGCCTCCTATGATCTTGTGGGCACAGTATTACATTAAAAAAAATGGTTGGCTGCATAATAACAGCCTCAATTTACCAATTAGGGCCGGCTTGCTGTGAGCCCACAGCTACTTGCTAGAGTGGGTTTTATGCTCCAAGATCCCGTGGTCTGTATGGACGACCTCATCCGATCCCTGCTCATGATCCAATCAGACGAGATCATTTTACTAGTGAGAGAAGCTGAGGTCCAGGGATGCCCAGCCACCCGCCCCAGGTCACTGAGGCAGCACAGAGCAGAGCTGGACCTTGGACCTAGGCGAGGTGAGGTTTCTTTTAAAGCTTCCTTGGGGAACACAATTCCTTTGACCCTATAAGCAGAGGAGTGATGCCCCTTAGGGTCTACAATGCTATAATTTTTTTTAAGACTTAAAAAAATTTATTATTTTGTTGTGGTTGTTGTGTGCTGTCGAATCGGATCCTACTGGCACAGGAGGAGACTGCCTCTCCTTCTCCAGCAGAGCATCTGGTGGATACGAATCACACACCTTCAGGATTGCAGCACAGTTTCTTGCCACTAAGCCACCAGAGCTCCAAGGCTGTACATTTTTTATCAAAGCCAACTGCCACGCTCCTTGCATAGGCAGGTTTGAACTCAAAGCCTTTTGCTTACTCTCTAAACACTTTACCACTCTGCCACCAGGGATTCGCGTGAAACACAAGGGCACGACTTATCAGATGTGTGACCTTGGGCAAATCGCAACACCACAGTTTCTCCATCTGTGCAATGGGCTTCTCTTAATGGGATCCACAGCAGGCACTGCTCTGGCTGGAAGCACCGCCCGGTTCGTCCCCACTTACTTCCTCCGCCGGTGGCGGCGCTCCTTGTCCTCCCTCCGCGCGTCCCCCTCGTAGGCGGCCGGGGGCGCGTGCCGGTGCCTGCGCCTGCGCTCCCCGCCGTCGGGCGCCTCGGCCTC
>NW_006400046.1:1982671-2013719 GCF_000299155.1 Elephantulus edwardii | reverse complement strand
CGTCGGCGCCGGTGCGGGGCGAGCCGCTGCGGCTCTCCCGGCTGGGCCCCTGGCGGTGCGCGTGCCTCCGGTGGGGGTCGGCGGCCTTGGCCCGCTCCGCCTCGCCCTCCCAGAAGCCGGGCTGCTCCAGGCCCTCCCGGGGGTGATGGTCCGACTCGCGGCCGTAGGGCCCCTCCCGGCCCAGCTCGGCCTCCTGGCTGCCGGCCCAGGGCCTCCGTGCGTCCAGGGCCCCGGGGCCGCTGGGGTCCCGCGCGCGGTCGTGGTAGCGGGCCTGTTTCCTGAGGAAGTCCTCGGCGCGCTGCTGCCCGAGGCGCTGGTCCACCGTGGGCTCGGCCGCCCGGCTCTTGTTGGTGTTATTGTTGCGGTTCTCCTGGGGGTCGACCACCAGCGGCCGGTCCAGGTGCGTCTTCATGTCGGGGCGCAGGTGGCGCGCGTATGAGGCCTTCCAGCGCTCGTCGGGGTCCAGCTCGTTGTACAGCGCTTCGCGGCTGGCCAGCAGGTTCTGCTTGCGCATCTCGCTCGTGCGCTGTTCCCACACCGACTTGCTGGGCTTCTGATTCTTCTGCTGTTCCTTCCTGTGAGAAGGACAGGAGTCAGGATCCTGTCTGGAGCAGCCCCTGCGAGGCCCTTGGACGACGGGATAGATCTCTGTCTAGGCCAGCATCTCATTCTAAGGGTGCTCTAGCCTGGCTGGGGGACTCGGTTTAATGGGTATCCTTCACTTGGCCCATGTCCCTGGCGGCCTCTACACTCCTCTGCCAGCCGCAGCCCACCAATCCCTGGGCAAAACTGATGGTCCAAATATCTGACCCTCCCAGGGGTCCAGTCATAGTGGACAGTGTGATCTGGGACTCCAGAAAGCCCGCAGTGTCTGACACGACCCCTCAGTGCCGGTCATGGGTTGTTCTGGGGGGTCGCTGGGGCAGCTAGAGGGGCTTGGCGGGGTTTATTTAGTAATCCGACAAAGCAGCCAGCAAGGCCCCACTTTCCCAGGCATCTGCCATAATGGTTTTAAAGGGCTCCATTTACAGGCCTTCAACCTCCAATGATGTTCTCTTAAACTCAGTGCCCTGGCTATGGGTCTTTCTGGAATTTCCCCTTCCCCATTAGAAAGAAAGAGGGGCTCACCATCCCCTAGGGAGCCTTCTAGTGCCCTGGTCCACCAAGCAGTGATGTCAGTGGGCCCTCTCCCATCTGATCCATCAGCAAACCCTGCCAGTTCCTCCATCACCATCTGCCCAGAGCTGCCCACAGCCACCACTTCCTCTTGCCCTCAGGTCATCTCAGTCCCGTGGACTCCTCCACCTGTAAATCCCCTACACACCTTGTTCCATCTACGGCCGCTAGAGGGTGCCGGTGAGCAAGCCAGATACAGTCACCACCTTCTGCTCAGAACCTTCCACTTTATTAGTGGGACAAGGCCAAGTCCTCCCTGAAGGCCCCACCTCTCACTTCTTGCTCACTCCCTTAGGCCACTCTGCCATCTTCCTCTTTGAAATGCTGTGCCCTCTGACAGGGATGCCCAGAACCCCCTGGCTCCTCCTGCCTTCCTTCAGTCCCTGACCCCTCTCCACCTCTACTCTTAACTTTCTCTGTATCTCTGATAACTTCTAACACACTACACAACTTACCTGTTCCTCTCGTTCCCTGGTCATCTCCTTAACCAGCACATCAGCTACACACAACGATGACTTCACCCCCCGCCCCCAGTCAGTACTGTGTCCCTGCTAGTTACAACCACTGGAGACTCTTATCGTCAGTGGACACTGGTTCAGCCCCCAGCTTATGGTGACCACATGAACAGCTGGAGGAAACTTACCTGCCCCATCCCCACAATCCACTGTGAACCACAGTCACCCTGAATGTGTTTCCTAACGAGTTTTGGAAATGGCTCAGGCTGGTATACAGTAGATGGTTACAAGAGTCCCTTGCCATTGTGTTAATTCCTCCTTGCAGTTCTTACAGAGTAGAACTGCCCACAGGGACTCTACATGCCCCAAATCTCTAGAGACTAGATTGCCAGGTCTTATTTCCTATGGACCTGCTGGGTCGGAAATGCAGACTTTGGCTCGCAGATGAGCGTTTAACCACTGCACCACCAGGGCCCCTTAAACCCACTGCTGCCGAGCTGATTCTGACTCTTACCAACCTTCCCTGGGGTTTCTGAGGCTGTAAATCTTTATAAGAGGTGATTGAGACGGATTGTTTTCCCCTAAAGTGGCTAGTGGACTTGAACTCCCTACCTTTTGGTTAGCAGCCAGATATATTACAGGCTGTGCTACCAGGGCTCCATCAGAAAAACCTCACAGCCACTGAGTTGGTTCTGACTCAAAGTAGCCTGCCGTTTGGTTTCTGAGGCTGTAAATCTTGGTGGGAGGAGATCGCCTGTCTTTCTCTGTGGGAGCTGCTGGTGGACTGAAATTGTGGAAGGTCTGCTGTGTTTTGGTGAGCAGGGCGGCACGCTGTGGACGATGCCACCATAGCTCCTTCTCTCTGAGCATTGACTCAGAGCTGCCCCCCCAGTGGGCTTCCAAGGCCGTAAACTGCATGGGAGGAGACCGTCCATCTTTGTATTTGAACTACCAGAGAGGCATGACCTTTGGGTTGGCCACACAAATCCCTATGCACTAGGCCACCAGAGCTCTCTATAGCCCTTTGTTGTTGTGTTATGAACCACTGGGTCAGAACAATTTATAGCTGACCCTCCAGAGGGTTTGCAGAGGCTGTAAACCACACAGATGTCCTAACTTTATCCCATGGGACAGCTAGTGGATTTGAACCATTTGCCTTTGGGTTGGCAGCCTGACTCCTTACCCGTGAGGCCCCCCAGAACTCTCTCTAGCTCTTTTAAAGGCGGGGAGGTAGAGATAACTGTTCCTATAGCTCAGCCTTGTTGGGAACCCCACCCCCTGCATCCCAGAATCCTTGACTGAGACGAGAGGTGGAGGGTGGGCAGCATCCTGGGGCTGGGCACTTACACAGCTATGGACATGTTGGCCGCGGACAGAGGACTCACTTCTGCCACCTCCTTGGCTTTCTGGAGGGCAAGTTTTTGGTTGGCTGCCTCCTCTTCTTCTTGTTCATCCTAAAACAAACACAGGATCCTTCTTGATAAAAGGAGAACCAGGCCTGGGGCCTCCACTACTGCTGAGAGGAGGCAACTTCAGACATATTTAAAAAGAGGCTTGGCTGCATGTCAACTAGTCAGGGAGAACGGACGTGGGTGCTGGGAAAGCGGCTCACCCCTTCAGGGTAGGTGCACTGCTGGCCCCACCTCAGCACACAGGTAAAAGGAAATCACAAGGGAAGAGTAGCTGTCCCCATCCACTGGAGCTGCTGTCCTATACCCCGGCCCAACAAGCTAGATAGCAATACACAGAATTCCTCTTCACCCCACTTTCTGGGCTCTCTGAACCAAGACTTTGAAAAGAAACGCCTACTAGCCCCTTCATGCAGCGAAGCCTGGTGACCCTGGCCCACGCCATGCACTGTCGACAGCCCCCAGAGGAGAAAAGAGGAGAGGAACGGAAACTCCACAGCCCCATCCTGGTTGGGTTCAGAGAGGAGGACAACGGGGGAAGAGGTTCCCCAGATACATACAGAAAAAGATGTTATTTTGGACTTTTAATCCATCTTCAGCCTTCATGCAGGGCCTCATTCGCAAAACAGAAAGGCCAACAAA
This sequence comes from Elephantulus edwardii, assembly GCF_000299155.1. Taxonomy (NCBI): domain Eukaryota; kingdom Metazoa; phylum Chordata; class Mammalia; order Macroscelidea; family Macroscelididae; genus Elephantulus; species Elephantulus edwardii. Next base: position 2,010,037 of record NW_006400046.1, on the reverse strand, counting down.
GAAAAAAGCAAAGAAAAAGAAACGAGAAAGAAAACAGACAGAAAGGACCCCACCCCTAAGAAAGCTCATGCGGTCCCGGGCCACCCGTCTCACCCTCCTCGGGATGCCAGCTCTGGGGGGGCTGGAAGCAACCTTACCACCTCGGAAATGGGCAGATCAGGGCACCGTGCCAGTGACCACGTGGAGGTGGGATCCCGCCAGCCACTTCCTCCCACAGGCCTTTCCCCCCATTCCCGGGGCTTCACAGAGCTGCTCCCTGGAACTCCTGACCTTAGAGATTCTTGCAGTGCAGATTCCTGGGCCTCCCAGAACCAGGCTGAGCCCTGGAACCTGCATTTCCAACCCCCAGGCAAATATGAAACACGAGTTGAAGCACTGCTGCCCAGGATTATGAGCACAAGTTCAGATTCAGACGACCTGGGTTCGAATCCCAGTTCTACCACTTTCTAGCTATCTAACCTGAAGCAAGTCACTTATTCTCTCTGTGCCTCAAACATTTCTCCTACGATTTCAATTCTCTGTTCCTTCTCTACTTTAGCCCCTATAATCATGTAGCAGGCCGTGCATTTTTAAAAGCAAATTAACCCTGTTTCTTGCCAGTCTCTCACACGTGACTATCAGGCCCCACAGGGGCACGGAATTCTGGCTTGTTTTGTTCACTGCTTTATGTCCGGGGTACCTAGACCAGTGCCTGGAATACAGTAGGTGCTCAATAAATGCTTGTCAAATGAGCAACTATAAAACAGGGCTCAGATAACTGGGGTCTCTGAGGATTTGCAGGGTGTCTGGCACACACTAAATATTCAAGAAGTTCATGTAGAAAGATGAAAGAAGGAATATGCTCTTGGGGACACGCCCGCACCTCACAGAGGGACGAGAATTGACCTTCATCACTCCTTATCACCTCACGCTCTGCCTCCGTCCACACCAGCCCCGAGGACCAGCTCTGGGATGCGGACCAGCCCTGGGAGACCCCCGTGGTGGCCAGGTCAGCAGCCCTGAACCTCAGGAGGTGGAGACTTCCGCTTCCCCTGCTCGGAGCTGGGCCGGGAAATGCGCTCCCTCCCGCCAGGCCAACAGATGGTGGGCTGGCAGCCGTCTGCTCAGCTCAGTTCAGTTCCATGAACGTGTCCTGAACAACTTGAAGCAGGCCGAGGAGGAGCTGAAGGAAGCTGCGGGTTGTACCCGCTCTCCTGGTGTTCTGGGGGTACAGGGAGAGGCTCAGGTTGGGCCATGGCTGGCTGCACCCACCATACCACTGCCAAGGGACGCTCCTTCCTCTGGGCTGAGGGGCCGGTGGTCCTGGGCACACGGGCCCCTGCTCACCTCCTTGCCCTCATGCCTCTATGCAGTGCACAGTCCACACACCCACGCCCAGCAGCCACGCTCAGGGGCTAGCCGGTGCTCTGGAAAGCAGAGCGCGCCTCCTGAGTCCCTCCAAGGTGGCCCTGATTCCCTGGGAGTCCCAGGATGACAGAAAGAGGTACCAGGTTCCATGTTTCGGATCATGAACACAAACCGGTCTTGCTGACCCCAACTTTGCAAATTCTCTCTGGCTTTGCCTCCTCTGCTGTATTCTTTTTTGAGGGTTCCCTTCTCTACTCTGGAGGTTCCCAGCCATGCGGGCAGCTGTAGGCAGGTCAGTTAACCTCTCTGGGCCTCACTTTCCCCATGTGGCAGCCCTCTGCTCAGCTAGGCTCGGTCCTATGAACGTGTCCTGAACACCTTCAAAGTGAGAATGACAGTAGTCATCCAGGGACATAAGAAGAGTAAAATTTTCTACTGCTGCTATTACATGTTTTTGTTTTGTTTTGGTATTTGTTGTTGTTGTTGTGTACCATCAAATCAGATTCAACTGGTACAGGAGGAGAATGCCCCTCCTTTTCCAGCAGAGCATCCGGTGGATTCGAACCATGTGCCTTCAGGATTGCAGCGTGCTATTAACATTTTTAAAAAATAAATCACTACTTTCTCAGCTGAGGCTTATATGAAAGGTGGCTGCATACATGGGTAGAGCATTTGGGATCTGGAGTCTGGCTTCAAATCCTGGTCCTCCTTTGCCAGATTTCACTCAGGCCCAACTCGTAGCGAGTGACTGACAAAGGCTGCCTTTATTGAGCACTTACTGTGTACCAAGCATGATGCTGGGCACGCTACACGCACAGGATGCTACTGTCAGGGGAGGTGATCTGGCCTCTCTTGGCCTCAGTTTCCCCCTCTGCAAATGGGTGCTGGCAGCACTCTTTGGGTGGTCTATGTCATACAGTGGGACAATGCTTGGTACCAGACCATCATGTCTCCACTGCTACAGCTCACGGGTGAAGTCTGGGGGCTTTCCACCTGCCAACCCCATGGGGACATAATTCACGCCTGAGCCCTGGGTAGGCTGTTTGCCACTTGTCCTCAGTCCCCTTCATCTCTCAGGAGGCTGATCTGTGTGGATATTTGTAGCCTTGTGTGGGGACCCCAGCAGCAGGCCAGTGGGAGAGGGACTTGGGGCACAGGCTGAGTTCTGAGGCCCCAGTGGCTGTGGCCGGGTCCCCTTCCTCCAGCTCTTGCCGGGGGTCCTGAACATCATCCCCTCATGGACTTTATAGGCCAGGGACGGTGACAGCATCTCAGTGTTAGATGGGGGGCAGTGCCACCCTTTGCCAGTCCCCCTGACCCTGTTCAACTCTGTAAAAGGACCCTTCAGTTGGCTCTGGTGGGCGGGCCATCTGCTTCCTGCAGACAGGAGGCCCTGTCCCCCCACTCTCCCTCTGCAGGAGTTATCTGGTTTCGGGAGGGAGGTGCCTTCTCCCTGCCTGGTGTGTCAGGGCAGAAGCCCGGCCTGCCCTGTCCTGATCTGCCATGAGCAGGTGGTAACTTTGCCAGGGATGCACCTCCCACCCCCCCTCCACCTTGGTTAGCTCCTGCGCGTTGGCCAGGTTGTCCACGGCGATGGCCAAGAACACATTCAGGAGCGTGTCTGGGCGCTGGAGTTAGGGAAAGCAAGACTGCAGGAGCTGTGGTTTTGGGCCCCAGTAATCCAGGACGCCCCCTACCCCTCCCTCGTGCCCCAGTGTGCTCCCACAGGGCCCAGGCCACCCCTCCTCCACCCCCCAGCCCAAGGATACAGTTCCCGAAGAGCGTGAGCACGATGAAGTAGATGGAGTACATCATGCCGCCCTGCACGCCCCCGTGGGACTTGATGCCGTCATACATGACCTCGTTCCAGTCCTCGCCCGTCAGGATCTGAAAGGCGAGGGAGAGACACACAGCCAACCCCCCCTCAGCCGCGGGCCCCGCAGAGACCCCGCTGCTGGGCTGAAAGTGCAGCCCGCCAGGCCGGAGCCCAGGCACTGCCTGGGCACAGAGTGGGGTCCTGGTGTCAATGCCTTTTCTCCTCAGGGACCTGAGGTTTGGAATTTTACTGCCCCCCACCATGGACAACTGGGTGAAGTCCCTCTGGAGGCCCCTGGGAGGCAGCAGAGAGCAGACACTGTAAAGTCACGTCGCACAGAGGCAAGGGAGCTGGGGATTGTGCACACACACCAAAGGCTGGTCCTGGGTGTGGGACGCTCACGGGCACTCTAGACTGCTGGGCCTGGGGGCGCAGAGTGGGTGCCAGTGACCAGTGGACACCACGGGCAAAGGGCGTAGGCTAAAAAAGTTGGGTTAAGGGGACACAGGTGGAATATCCCACAAAGGCTCTTACAAAAAAATCCAACTTCTCTCCTAGGCAATATTCCCATCAGGATAAAGGAACTGTGAAAAGGGCTCTTTGAACTTAAAGCTGCTGGAGCGAAGTTCTCCTTCTGATACTCTTGACAGTTAGGGCTAGAACATTCTGGGTGGTTGGGGTGGTTGCCCTGTGCATTTCAGGGCAACATGTCTGGCTTCTTCCTATTAGATCCCTTTCTCTGGCTTCTTCCTGGCACTTCTTCCCCCGCTGGGACAACCAAAAATGTCTCTAGACATTGCCAATGTCCCCTGATGGGTGAGAAGCCCTGGGCTGAAGGAACACGGGTGAGTGACCTCTATTAGCACCATGAACACCAACATGGAAAGTAATTTCAGCAGCCAGGTGAGGGCTTATAATTCCATGGATGGCGTCTTCTCCACCTTCCGGTCACCCATAAGCCAAAAGCAAGGCTGGAGAAGTCACCTTTCCCCCATAATTCTTGTCCCCAAATGGAAATAAGACACTAGGAAAGCTTCTAGTGATGATCTTCTAGAGATCTTGGCTTGGTCAGTCCCATACCTCTGGGCATCATGTCCTGGATGGACACAGAAGTTATCAAGGGGGCTGCCCGGGGTGTCCCTTGCCTTGGAAAATAGGATCTGGTCTTCTTCAGGTTTGGGGCGAAAGGAAGATCAAGCAGAGCAGTGGCATTCGGGGGTGGGGGGTGTACTCTCATTTTTGACACTCAGAGGTACCTGTCCTTGGGGGCGGGGTGAAGGCCGTACCTGAAACACTGTCATTATTGCTGCTGGGAAAGTGTCAAAGTTGGTAGGGGGCGTTCCTTCATCGAAATTAAACCTGTGGAGAGGATAGATATTTCATGGGGGTCTGGCTCGGCACCCCCTACGGGGACATGCTGGGTGGACACGTGGGCCATGAGGGGAACAAAGGAGAAGGGTGTGGGTCTCCAGAGGGAATGAGTGAGGGAAGAGGGGTGGGAGCTGTGGGCTGAGGACGTAGAAAGCGGAGATTCACTTACTGGCCACCGAAGAGTTGCATTCCCAGAAGGGCAAAGACGACGATAAAGAGGAAAAGGAGGAACAAGAGACTGATGATGGATTTCATGGAGTTGAGAAGAGAGACGACCAGGTTCCTGAGAGACGCCCAATACCTGCCAACAGCCGGGGATCAGGCCGGGCCAAGGAAGCGGCACCCCAGGGGTCACCCACAGGCACGCCTGCCGCCCCAGAGGACCACTCCCGACCCAGCCCCTGCCAGCGACCAGGACCGCTCAAAGACTTACTTTGTGACTTTGAAAATACGCAATAACCTGAGAGCTCGTAACACACTGATTCCAAAGGAGGTGCCAGGTTTTATGACGGCCCAGATGACCTCGAAGATGCTCCCAATGATGACCTGAACAGAGGACCCGTCTCACAACCAGGGACAGTGTCCGTCCCCCCAACCCCAGTGAACATCTGGAGCCCGAGTCACACAAGAACCCAGCCTGCCTCCCACTTCCAAAGGGAGGCAGGGTGAGGGCCTCAGGCCCCTTCATTCCTTCCTCGTTTTACTTCTTAGGACACCACACACACTGAAAAACTCCTGGTACATAAACGGCAAAGGAAATGCCCATGGAATTACACTTAGGTCAAGAAACTGGGCATATTACTACTCTTAAAACCCCCAGGGACCCCCCTACCCAAGACATGAAACTCTAGATAAAATTCTCAGACAGACCTATCCTGACTTTCTTAGTGACCACTTCTTTGTCTTTTAAAATTCACTGAGGTGCAACTCATGTAACATAACATTTACAAGGGCCCAATTCCATTTAGGACGTTCACAACATCGTGCAATTGTCATCATCTCTACCTAATTCCAGAACATTCTCATCAGCTCAAGAAGTAAACCCACATTCATTCAGCAGTCATTTTGACCCCTTCTCCTCCAGTCTCTCACAACCACTGCTCTGTTTTTGGTCTCTATGGATTTCCTGAGTTTGCATACATTGCTTTCAAGGTCCTTGCCTTTTTTTTTTCCTTCTTAAATTTTTATTTTATTATTTTTTTGTGTGTGTACTGTCAAATCGGATCTGACTGGTATAGGGGGAGATTGCCCCTCCTTCTCCAGCAGAGCATCTGGTGGATTCAAACCATGTACTTCTGGGATTGTAGTGCAGCTTCTTGCCACTAGGCCACCAGAGCTCCCCTAAGGTCCTTGCCTTTTTAAAGTAGCTCAGTTTGCATCCTGCAAACCTGTAGTTTGATGCCCATTTGAATCTCACATGACTTGGGGACTCATTTGTCTCATGCTGTATGGATTCATTTTATCAGTATCTTCTCCTTTTGCTCAGTATTAATGTAAGTGAGAGTTACTTGTGCTTCTGGGTGTCAGCAATGCTGGATCGCTTGGGTTGCTGCATTAATATTCATTACACTGGACATGCCACAACTTCTTTATTTGCTCAGACCATTCTTACATGTGTCTACTGGTGTAAGGTCAAGGATTTATTGCTTAAAACGGCTTCCTAGCCATTGATTAACCCTGGCTTTGCCCCGTGGATGGGTGGGCACATGGAAATAGGGCGTGTTAGCTATCTACAAAGGGACTGGCTAGTCCAGTCATTAAATTGAGCAGATTCAGCAACAGAAATTGGGAATCTCAAAACCAGTAAGGAAGAGGGAGCATGTGCCCTGCGGGGCCAGAGATTCCTGTGCTGGTGAGAAGGGGCCTATAAGAGCAGCAGCATCTGCTGCAGAAGAGAACTAGAGACCCAGTGCAAGACAGGACTGACCTTGGGACTGCTGCCCCAGGGAACCAAGGCTAGGAACCTTCACTCAAGCTTGCTAGAGGACTGAGGGAGGACACCACAACTGGCTGGACTAAGGGAACTTTGTGACACTGACCTGAGCCGTGAAGGTGAAGGTCAAAGAGCCTGTGACCATACTTGAGAAACTGCCTGGATTGAGAAACTGACTGAGGGATTGTATCCTGCTGTCAATCTGAATGATATTCATTTAACTTCCCTAATAAATCCTATAATTGAGAGTATGGTTCTAAACAACAATAACAACGACAATGACAACGAGAGAGCTACGTTGGCCTAGTGGAAAGGAAGTTATGCTACCAAGCCAAAGGTGGGTGATTTTCATCTGCGGCCCTCGGCCAGGTTCAAATTGTTTTCCTGTCAAACATTCTTCTAGGTGGGATAGCACTGGTCTGTGCGTTGCTGTACAGAGGTAACTCATGGTTGCTGTGATGCTGAAGACTGTGACAGTGATGTGCCAATCGTGGTAATGGGTACCCTTGGTGGACAGTGTTGGCTAGAGCTTTCCGACTAAAATAAGCCTGGAAGCAGGAATGACATCCACTTCCGAAATGGCTTGCCTCCGGAAACTCTATGTATGAACAGTGCTCAGGTCGTTCGTTCATAGGGTCGCTATGAGTCGTCTACGACTTGATGGCACTAAACAACAACAACAACATGTTCTATAGTCATTGCAATAGATTTTGTAGTCATTGCAACAGATTTTGGACCCAGAAGAACAGTAAGATTAGTGTTGGAATTGGTAGAAGTCAGTGTCTAGGGGACCATGTCTGGCCTTAAAGGAATTAGTTTTGTATTGTGGATGTTGTTGATGGGGACAGTTACCCTTTGTGGAGTTTGTAAAAGTCAGATAGAGCTGTCTCCATGCTGTCATCATTCTTTTTGTAACTGGACACCAGAGTGACAGTTTCTCTAGGCTGAATCCCTAGTAAAGGAACCACTGGACCACTCCTAATGGTTTTTCAGAGGTTCTAGAAATAACTTTCCTGTTCAGCAGTTGTTGAGACCTCTAGGCACTTTATGCTTTCACAAATGTTTAGAAGTATCTTCTTATTTTACCTGCACTTAGCTAAGTCTTGGTGTCTGGGGTGACCCTTCCTTTCTCCGTTTTGAGGTCCCCAGCTAGTGTCCAACCATTCTAGGCAAGAGTTGGAGAAATGAGCTCCTTGAACACCAGAGACTTACCCCACAGTCAAAGCAGTTGAAAGAGGAGTGGAAGTAAGGCCGCGTCCCGAGCCCGTACATTTTTATAAACATTTCGGACATAAAGAGTCCTAAGAAAATGAATTCTGCATAGTCTAGAGAGAAGAGGGAAGAAATGGAGAGGTTAGGGATGGTGGCCCTCCAAGTGGCTCTCACTGGCAGTCCTGTCCCTTCCCTGGTCTGTATTGGTCTTTGTAAAAGATTGTGCAAAGATTTTTTTTTTCTTCCCAAGAACCTTAATTTACCCATTTTTGAAAGAAAGGAGTAAAAAAATTCTTCCTATTCTCCAACCAACCAGCTCCAGGCTAATCTTAAAAGAAGTATGAGACATTCATTCCAAGTTTGATCTTGTAGCTCTTGTCCTAGTTTGAGGAGAAGGGTCAGATGCAGCTTATAGTCAAGGATTTTTGAGTTAACTTGTAGATTCTTTGGTGCTTATTGAATTATTAAAATTAACTAGTCAGCTGTGTTAACAGGGGCTATGCATAGCCTCTTGATTCCAGGGTGCCATGATCCAAGAATTATGATTAATCTACTTTTCCTATACCTGCCCTCCAAAGGAAAAAAAGAAACAGAAATCATAGCGGTGTCCTAGTTCTTCTCCTGAAGTAGGGAGTTAACAGGAGCACCACAAGCAACTGATCTAGGGCACAGCCTTTGTTCTGATTTGGAAAACCTATATGAAGTCTCCTGGAAATATTTTTTTTTCTTGTTTAGTGTCTAAAAGTCTTGAGCAAGACGGAGTTTTTGTTCTCTGTTGAGAATGCAAAGAGGCACAAATTCTTCAGGGAGAGGAAGTAGCTGTTGTTAGGTGCCATCAAGTGAACTACACCTCACAGTGACCGTATGCACCATAGCTCTGAACCCTGCTCTATCCTGAACCAACCAGTGGGCTTAGTCTCAGGTGTCATATCTCAGGTCTGCTAGTCTGATCTAAGTGTGCTCTATCATGGAGAGGTAACACGTGGTTATTCATTTGCTCCAGCGAATAAATGAATAGCATGAAATCCTTTTCTGAGAGAGTCTTCTTGATGGGGTGAGAATACTTGGAGTCAGGAAGGGTAGAATGAGAAGCAGGAATAAAGAGAGCCTTCAAAGGAAAGAAAGTATACAAAAAGGAGACAGAGAATATAACAATTTTAGGAATTTGACAATTTTGGATACATACTTAACCATGTTTGCTTGTCAAGGACATTTGTTATATCATACTTTTGAAAACGGATTTGAAAAGACTGTCAAAGCTCTTCACACTCATTCCTGATCGAAACTTCTTCTAATTTGCAGGACTCTGGGGAGCTTCCAGCATATAAGTAGAACTCTAGGGTCTCCAGGACTCAGTCATCTCAGTAGGTCAAAACATTTGGAAAAGGCGAAAATATCAGTGAAGGAAATCTGTCCGCAATTTCTAGTACATTCCAAGACACACTAGAATCAACTCAGGGAGGACTTGACAGCTTCTGAAATGCTCATCTTGATCCCTGGCTATCATGGAAATGGGATAGATGGTAATATACAAGACCCGAGTGAATGACTCATCCACGGCATTGGAGGCTCTGGAAGAACGTTAGGCCCATCGTGACCTATTTTCACCAGCACAAATAAGGGAACTGAAACCCAGAGAAGCCACAAAACCTCAACAGTTCCAAGATACACAGTCTATTAATGATGTTAACACAGATAAAACTGGGATTTTGGAGATAACATACTTTAAGCATGCTCTCAGGAGGGCTCTATCCTTGGAAAAGGACATCATGTTTGGAAAAATAGAGGGTCAGCAAAGGAGAAGACCCTCAATGAGAAGGAAAGACAAGGTGACTGTAATAATGGGCTTAAACACAGTGGAAATAATGAGACCGGTACAGGGTGAGTCAAAGTTCTGTTTTGTTGTACATAGGATCTCTATGATTTGGAATTGACTTGACAACACCCAACAATAACAAAACTGGGGTAGATTTTATAATTGGTACCAAATCCTAATTTAGCTGGCAATTTTGTTTTACTTTCTCAGCAACACATAAAGAGTCTTCTAATTAGAGATCTTTTTGAGCAATGAATGATGGAAATAACTTGTCCAAGGTCACATGGAGAGTTAAGGACAGAGGAGATATGCAGAACCCATGTCACCTGTCTCCCAGGACAAGGATCAAGTCCAGGACCTCAAATAGGACTTGGACTCTGGAGCCTGACTTGCTGGGTTTTAAATCCTGACTTTGTCACTTACTAGCTAGGTGATGCTGGTCAACTTAACATCACCTCTTTGTGTCTCAGTTTTCTCAACTGAATAATGGGAACCATTAAAGGTTCTTTACAGGCCACAGGCCCAAAGTAGGTAGTCCCAGCCTGCCGTTGCTGAACCAGGACAGCCACTGCAAAGTGATTAGTGGGAAGAATATGAGCGATTAAAAATAGACTATCAGAGGAGGTTAAGACAAGAAGTAAAGAGTCCTCATTTATGAGAGACTCCGGAGGGACCAAATACAATTACCAAGGTTGGAACTAGGTCAGGGCTCTGGGAAAGAGAACCGGCCCCCTGGGCATGTCCTGGAGGTCAGTCAACTTGACTGGGAACAATAAGGGTTACAAAGAGACAACGACCTAGACTAGGCTTCTAGGCCTCTCCATTCTGAAGACTCAACTATCTTTGATGGTGGACCAGAAGCAACTCTGAACCAGATCAAAAAGGCAGGAAATGGACAGACTCAAATAAGACAGGCCAGTAGATGCAGGAGAACAAAACATTAGCAGGCAAAAGACTGTGCACATTGCTTTCTCGGCATAAGTAACCCAGAGCCATGGTAGTATCCTCCTCATTGCCCCAACACTACTTCTGCTGATTACCTAGAGCTCTTTATTTAAAAAAAATCTTATGTTTCTTCATCTTTTTTTTCCATATTAATAGAATTTTATTACAAGAATCAGGTCCATTTTTTAATCAGATGCATATGATTTGACCGGCCTCATTTCTGTAGCCGGAAAACTCCTAGCTGTCACTCATCAGCCTGCTGGACAGTTCCTTTTTCAGAGACATAGAGACCATCCAAAATTTTTCAGATTTCCTTGTTTTTAACTGTTGTGGCTTGCTGAATCAAAGCAGCTGAATTTGATACAAGCTCAATGTCATTTCCTTCAAGAATTAACTCATCTTTCTGGGCGTGAGATACCGAACAAGCAACACTGGGTCTCATTCGAACTCTCCGAATGTGTTTTTCACCCAAGAAGTTTTGCATTTCAACCAGAGATCCACTCTCTTGAATCACAACGTTGATGGGGAAATGAGCATACACAGACCTCATCTTGTAACGAAAGCCCAGTGTAACACCCTTGATCATGGTCTGTACGTGGCTACAGATGGTGCGAACAGTAGCCAGTTCCTTCCTGTTTCCCCACCATTTGTCAACACGAAGCCTCTTCTTTTTCTTTCTGAGGAGACTGAGCTCTACATTGATGTGATTGAAGTCCCTCCGCAAGGTTCCCCGCCGGCCTTTCACGATAACTGTGCGGCCCTTCAGAGTAATGTCCACATTCTCTGGAATGTCGACAGTCTGGTTGCTGAGAATGGTCTTCATTCTCAACAGTTAATGTGGCAAAGAGCCTGTTTCTTCATTTTTTACCACTTCCAACCCTTATTTGACCCACTTTTGACTCCATTTCATGCTAATCTGGGGAATCCTGGAATAGACCCAGAGGGCAATGTTTTTGGACGGAGTGTTGGTATCCATTGAGGGAACACAATACTTTCACACTTGTTAATAAGAGATAAGGCAGTTAAAAAGCACAGGTGAGAAATGGGAAGGCAGCAGATTTCAAAGAAGAGAGGAGAGGAGAATCAGAAACAAGCAGAGAAAACAGGGACAAAATACATACAGGTCATGCACTGTCCTTAATGATCCCCACCCCATAGTTCAGCCATTAATTATTTCAATATTTTCACAGACACACCTGGAAACATATACGTATGCTTTTTCTATCTAATTGTCTTGGAACTTCTGTCTCCCTGTCTCTTTTCATTATCCTGCTCACAGCACCCCTCCTCTCTTTCAGAAGTGTTTGGAGGTATAATTTTTAAATTTATTTTATTTATTATTGTGTGTGTGTGTGTACCATCAAATCGGATCTGACAGGTACAGGAGGAGATTGTCCCTCCTTCTCCAGCAGAGCATCTGGTGGATTTGAACCATGGTGGTATAATTCTAGCTTCCTTCTCTCAGGCCCCTCCAGAGTGGCAGCAGAAATAGCAGTTTCAGTACAGTTATGGAAGTGGTAGATGATAGTGAATTCAGAGGGGAGAAAAAAAGGATGTGAGGAAGGGATCATGGAGTTGGGACAGGCAAGGCTGAGAGGTACTCACAGAGGAAGTCGGAGAGCCACTCGGGCTGGTTGTAGTGAACAATAGCAACACACAGCGTGTTGAGGGCTACCAGACTGAGCACAGTCCAGTAGAAGGCCTGAGTTTTGACCATGCGACGGATGTAGAAACGCATCCTCCTCTCCTTTTTGTGGAAAAAAGTTGAGTTCTCCAGCTTGGCACTTTTAATGCTGGCTCGAGCGAATGGAGACCCTGTTGGGGAAGAATGAAGAACTTTAGAGTGTTACTGCAGAGGAAATGGGTCCACACATGGACTAGGCACTGACTGTGGCCAGGGGAGACCTTGAATCTGAGAGAGCCATCTCGAGCCATAGGCTTGGCTCTCCAGAGGTGGTGCTCATGAAAAGGCAAGGATCTGGAAAGTGAGAGTACTAGAAGTAACCAATGAGTATGCAGGGTCGCAATGGGGAGGCTGATGTCACTCAATGCAGGAGCCAACCTGCCATGTCTTCCCTTTCCAGTCATGTATATATAATTCTGGGATTGCTCTACAGGGCATGGTGAGGCAGGAGCCTCCTCACAGTGCACCTGTGCAGGAGCAGATGACAGAGCTTCACAGAGCATGTTGTGAATGCCTCTAGGAGGTGGTGTGGAAGTAGGAAGACAGGAAAAGAGTAGACATCTACTATTCCACGGACACTTTACTTTAGAAATAAAGATCAAGGACTGATCCAGATGCTCCCAATTTACTTTGTGTTCTTATCCCAGGCTCTGACTACACACACAGTTACTTGCAAGTCTTTACTGAGCACCTACTGTATGCTGTGTTATCTTATAGTACTTAGGAGACAGTAGGTAAAGAGTCCTGTCCTGAGATAGACACTCCAGAGGGGGAAGGCAGATAGCCAACAAGAGAAACAAATAAATTAACAGTGTGATGGAGAGTGAAAGTGCTATAGAAATCACAAAAAGTAGAGGAAGAACTTTCTTCTAAGTGGGACAGGGTTGGTCTGTCTGTCTGCTGTACTGAGATAAGTTGGGTTGCTGTGATACTGGATGCTGTGTCACTGGTGTGTCAAAGGCCATAATGGTTACCCATGGTGGACAGTGTTTGCTAGAGCTCAGAGATTAAAGACAGGCTTGGAAGGTGGATTGGCAGCAATGTCCTAAACAACATGGCTTTGGAAACTGTACGAACATTAGAGAAATGACTGTAGTTATAAAACAGGGTTCAAATCTTTTGTCATAGGGTTGCTACAAGTTGTACTTGATTTGATGGCACTTAACAACAACAACAGAGCAGACTAAGGGGGTTGGGAGCCCTGAAGGGACCACAGGATTAAGCTGAATGGTCAAAGCAGGTTGTTAATTGAGAAGATTCATAAGATGAGAGGCCAGTGGGCAGAGTCTACTCTAAGTGCAAAGGCTCTGAGGCAGGAATGTGCCTAGTGAATTCGGGGAACAGCCCAAAGAGGCCAGTGAGGCTGGAGGAGAGTGAGCAAGAGGGAAGGTGGGAGGAGGGGAAGGTGGGGAACTGATGGGAAGGTGATGCAGGGGCTGTAAGGTTGTAAGGAGGACTCAAGCTTTCACTCCAAGTGAGGTGGGAGCCACGGGGGTTCTGAGCAGAAGAGGAATGTACTCTGATCCAGGCGTGAGGGTCACTGAGGAGGGAGGGGGCGCAGGAGGACCAAGGAAGAGTGGGCAGCACTCTTGATGACATTGATGGGGCTGGTCCTGGGCAGTGGCTGAGAAGAGGGAAGGATGGATCTGGGTCTTACTGAATTAAGGCAGTTGCATCATTTCCTGACACAGCCTCCATGGCTGTGAGAAAGAGAGAGGAGCTAAGGTTTTTGGCCTGTGCACCTGCAGGGTAGAGCTGTCATTCACTGAGACAGAAGATGCAAGAGGGGCAGGCTTGGAGGACGGGTCAGAGCTCAGGTGTGGACCAGTTTAGTCCAATTGTTTTTTAGTTAATTCTGACTTATGTGTGTCAGAGAACTCGGCTCCACAGGATTTTCAATGGTTGATTTTTCAGAAGTAGGTCGCCAGGTCTTTCTAAAGTATCTCTCAAACCGCTGACCTCTTGTTTAGCAGCAGATAGCATTAACCATTGCACCAAACAGGGACTCCTCAGTTTTGGACAAGAATGAGTTTATCTTCTCCTCAAAAGCCTTCAATTGTGTTCATTTATGTGCTCACTCATCTATATTCAGTTAAACATTTGTTCATTCATTGCTTGATCATTCACTCATCACACCTTTGCTCATTTATTCGTTCCTTCCAATTCTCCATTCATTCATCATTTGCTTACTAAGTATCCAGTAATTCATCTGCTCATTTCTTTGTTCTTTCTTTCTTGCTTTCTCTTCTTCCACTAATCCATTCAGCACGCTCACTGAACCCACCTCACAACAGCAAGCATGTTGTTGATTGCCTTCGAGTTGAGCCCAAGTCATAGTGACCCTATAACAAAAGGCCTGAAGCCCCTCTACAACTATCGATGTTTATTGAAGTTCATAGAGTTTCTGGAGGCTTGTTATTTAGGAAGTGGATGCCACTCCTGCTTCCAAACCTGTCATAGTATGTTACTGTTGTTATGTGCCATTGAGTCACCTGCAATGTATAGCGACACGATGTACAGCAGCTCTGAACCCTTCCCTGTCCTGAGCCAGTCTCACTAATTCCGACACATCAACCCCTGTGGGGAATACGGCTCTAAAGGCAGCCTGTGACCTTGCAGGACACCACTTCCTTTTAGCAAAATTCTAACCATATTGGCACCCAAGGGCCACACTGGTTCATAAAGGTTTTGTGAAAGTGAGAGTTATTGGTCCACAGCTGAAAATGGGGAGAATAAAAACATGGATGTCAGCATCTCTTGGATGAAAGTAACAACTGACATTCAATGAGTAGCTAGCAGGCACAAGGCTCTGTGGGAAACAGTTTACCGGCTAAGGCCCCAATCCTTATCACATCCTGTGGTACAGGAGCCATCACAATGTCCTCACCAGCATGAAACACAAAACCAAACCCAGTCTGTTGCTGTCACGTTTCAACTCAGAGTCAGCTGATGAACACGTGATAAAGCTCAATCATTTACAAGTGATGACTTTGCTGTTAAAATACAGAAACCAAGTGCCATCAAGTCAGTTCTGACTTACGCAACCTGAAGGGTAGAGCAGAACTGCCCCACAGCCTTTCCAAGACCGTCGTCTTTACGAATGCAGGCTGCCTCTTCTTTCTCCTTTGGTTGATCCAAATCTCTGACCGAGCTTTAACCACAGCACCTCCAGGGCTCTTGTCCCCATCGTACGGCTCCCAAAACAAGTGAATAGGTCCAGGGATGGAAAATGTGTTGAGCTGGTACTTGAAGCCCGTGTTCTTGGTCAACTCTCCTGGACCAAGAGGCCATGTGAGAAAGTAAAAAGGGGACATTTCTACTGGCAGCAGCTGGCCATGCCTGGTGGCTGCAGCAGCCCCTCAACAGGAAGGTCCTCCTCTCAGGCCCACCATGCCCCATCCCACAGGCACTAGGGCCCTGAGGGGCTCTTCACGGGTCTTCCCAGTCAGGCACTTCCAGCCTCTGTCGGCAGCACAGGAACAAGGGCTTGTGAATGAGACTCTTGGAGGTTGGGGAGGGATGCTCCGGGGAAGAGGAGCTGACCACTGTCTGTAGCTGCTCTCTGACGCCCTCCCTCGCTGGAGCCACTCTGAGGACCTCAGCCGCACTGCCCACTGGTGAGTGGCCAGTTACTTTCCTCCTTGGGCTCATTATCTTCACGCATAAATTGGGGACAACTGTATTTCTTATATTCCAGGGATGCTGTGAGGAATAATTATGTTAAAACACCTCAGTACAAAGCCTAACACATAATATATACTGGAAACAATCTACTGTAGCTCAAGACAGAAATCAAGTTCAGGTGCGTCTCCTTGAGGATGCCTTTCCTGATCTCTACTTGTACCTTATTCACTGAAAGGGAGAGGGATGGTACCCGAGCACCTCCAACACGCCAGGCTCTGTGCTAGCCAGACACTGTCACTTTGGTTTATGGCAGAAGCTGCGGTGGCAAATAGTGACATAGATGTTGGGATGCTAACCGAAAGGTTGGTGGTTCAAATCCACCATCTACTCCTGAGGAGGAAAATGAGGCATTGGCTACCTGTAAAGATTTACAGCCTCAGTAACCTGACGGAGGGTGGCCAGGAGTCAGGATGGACTAGGACAGCATCTATCCTGACGATATTCAACTTTGGTTCCTTTGTTTTCCGAGCTGCCTCTTCTCTATCATAAATCTATCATCTATCTATCTATCTATCTATCTATCTATCTATCTATCTATCTATCTATCTATCATCTATCTATCTATCTATCATCTATCACAAACCTACCTTGAACCTAGGCACTTTAGTCTGGGGCAGGGTTTTGCACAGAAAAACCCCTTAATCGTCAGTCATGGCTCCCTGCAATGCCTCCTCCAGCCAGATCCCTGCCGAGGTTAGATTTACAAGGCCTCACAAGCAAAGCCTCTTTTGGATTCTTCACTGATTAAATTCTCGCTGCCTTGTTCAGCTTTTAGACCCCTCGTCACCACTCCCTACACTTCATCACTGTTGCTTTATTTTTTTAGATTGCATGGTCACCATAAGGAACCCCGGTGGTGCAGTGGTTAAGTGCTCCTAACCTAAAGGTTGTCGGTTCGAACCCATTAATCACTTCATGGGAGACAGATGTGACAGAGCTGGAATCAGATGGATAACAATAGGTCTTGTCACCCTACCAATCAAACTCACTCTGACTTCTGGTAAACCCCTGTGTTCAGAACAGAACTGTGTGCCAGTGTGTTTAAAAACAGATTACCAGGCCTTTCTAGTTCCTCTGGGTGAGACTGAACCATTAACCTTCTTGTTAAAGCCCTTAAGAATTTATAGCAGTCAGAGTTTCTGCTGTTTTAAATCAGCTTTATTTCATTTTCTTAAGGCTGTAATCCATATTAAGTATGTCGTGCTTCAATCAACATATTTAATATGTTGTTTGAAAAGCTGAACAATGACTGGGGGATGATAGAAGGAGAACTGATGCCTTTGAGCTGTGATGTTGGAGAAGAGTATTTTTTAAAATTTTTTAAAGTTTTAATTTCATTATTTTTTGTGTGTACCGTCAAATCAGATCTGACTGGTACAGGAGGAGATTGTTCCTCCTTCTCCAGTAGAGCATCTGGTGGATTTGAACCGTGCACCTCTGAGACTGTAGTTGCAGCTTCTTGCCACTAGGCCACCAGAGCTCGCCTGGAGAAGAGTATTGAATGTATACCATGGACTGACTAATAAGAGAACAAACAGTTTCATCCTGGAGAGGGTGAGACCAGGCTGCTCCTTGGAGGCAAGGATTCTGAAGCTTTGTCTGATATACTTTGGACATGCTGCAAGCAGGAATCAGTCCTTGGAGAGGGACATCATGCTTGGGAGAGTAGAGGGGCAGCACAAGAGGGGAAGACCCTCGATGAGATAAGACTGATATACTGACTCGGGTAATGGGGGTAGATGTGTCAGAGACAATAAGGCTGGCTTAGGATAGAATGGGGTTCAGAGTTGTTGCACATAAGGTTGATATGAGTGGTAAGCGACTTGACAGCACATAACAACATTTAATTTTCTGATTTCAAAGGTAATGTAGACCATGAATTCATATATTGGAGAAAAATGTAATACAGAAGGGGAAAATCCATTGTGATCTTCCAATTTCCACATCTTCTTTATGTAGATGTGGAATTTCTTAACATTATTTTAAAAAATGGCATCATATTGTACATAGCATTGTCTAACATCCTTTTTGTTGTGTTGTTGTGAGGTGCCGTCAAGTGGTCGACGACTCACAGTGACTCTATGAACGGAAGGCCTGAGCACTGTTCATAGAGTTTCTGGAGAAAAGCCATTTCGGAAGCGGATGCTACTCCTGCTTCCAAGCTTGTTTTAATCGGGAAGCTCCACCAAACACTGTCCACCATGGGTCTCAAACATCTTTCCCACCAGTGGTAATCTTGCTATTTTGCATCCCAGTGTAGACTATCTCCGCTCTGGGACAGGGAGTCTGGTTTTTTATTTGTTTAACTCTAGAAGCAAAGCTACTATACGAAGGGCTGGGACAGAGTAAAGCATAAACATCTGTTCTTAAATAAAGCCAAATTGCACACCGCACAAATTTACCCCCCTGTCGCCAGTGACTGAGAATGCTCCTTTCCCTCTGTCTTTGCTCCACTGGCTTTCATGACTTTCGCCTTTTCCAGGATGACTGATGAAAAGGGCTACCTTGTGTGCATGAAGGGCAACTTTCAGCAGAACTTCCAGACTCAGATGGACTAGGAAGTAAGGCTTGGTAGTACATTTCTGAAAATTAGCCAATGAAGACACTATGGATCATAGCGGCAAGTGCTGGAATGTCTACTATAGGCCCAGGGTGCTTTTTGTTCTCTGCACTATGAGTTAGGGGCTGACTCGGTGGCACCTAACATCAACAATAGCAATCTTGTTCTTTGAGGAGATCACAGTTTGAGTACCAAAGCATTTTCAATGACTAGCATTCAATAAATATGATATGAAAAAAGTTTGCTCATCAGTGTTAAAAAAAAAGTTCTACCCTAGAGAAATCATAACTGCCACCCAAGCAGATATATGTACACCCATGTTTATTGCGGCTTTATTCACAATAGGAAGGAGTTGGAAACAACCTAAGTGCCCATCAACAAATGAATGGATAGAGAAGCTGTGGTATATTCACACAATGGAATACTATGTTGCATTGAAAAATAAGGAACTCATGAAATATTATACAATATATAATATACAGGTGACCCTGGGGGACATTATGCTGAGTGAAGTATCTCAGTCACAAAAGGACAAATATTGCAATAGGACCACTGTTGTAAAACAGGACATCGGGCTTGAGGGAAGACTGAGAAAGAGGGGATAAATAATGTATACTGCATTGAAACAAATGAGGGAGAGAACTGTTTAAAAGTGATACATGATTAGGTATTATTGTCATGACAGGAGTCCAGAATGGAGGCTACACAGTGGAGTGGACTTGGGGGGAGGGACTGTAAAACAACGAAAGAATTTTCAAAGAGAAGAACAAATTGGGGGGAGGGGGTGGACAGGGATAAAAGTGCAACAATGAATGACTAGAAACCCCTAAGTTTCTGTAAACTTTCATGAAAATCAATAAAAAAGACCCCAACAAAACACATAAAGAGGGTAAAAACAAAAAGTTCAAAACCAAACCAAACCAAACCTGAAGCTGACATTTTGGGAAAATATGTCAACCAGACCTAGCTGACAAAATGCACAGAGCACTGATGGAATGTTCCAGTTCCTGACACGTGCTCAAAGAAGATAAACAGGTATCTTCTCCAATGGAAACAGAAACAGTTCATCGTGACAAGAACAAGCGTGTTTTGGCTAGAAATTAAAAATGCCAATTAAAACCAGCTTTAAGGTATTATTACACACCTACTTAACCGGGGAAAGAAATTAAAATTGGCAAAATGGAATGGCTGGGGTGGAATGCCATGAACGTATGTGCGCTTGGCAGGTTTATAAACGGGTTCAATGTTTCCAACACTCAGAATGGCTCTGTGAATAATGAGTTGAAAAGCTGTTAATATCTTTGATCCTATAATTATCCCCAAGGAAATACGCCCAAAGGGTGGGGGGAGTAATTGTACATAAATGTTCACAGCAGTGTGCTTCGCAAGAGCAGAGACTGGAAACAAACTCAAAAACCATGAAAGAGAGTAACAGCAAAACAAACTAGAGTGTCTCCACCTGCTACAGGGTATGTGATTGGGAGGAAAAGGAGGTCAAAACTCAGTGCTAGGTTTTAAAACTCATCCAGCAAAAAAAGGTATGTTTATATCACCACTTAAGCTCTGCCCCTTGTAACCACAGCAGCAGTGCGGGAAACAGCCTTCCACACAGTCTCTGCTCTCACTGCCCATGATGAACTCCTATTCACCCGACAGTTCTAGGCTTAATGCCACCTCCTCCGAGAAGCCCTCCCTTACCACGTCCCACTCCGCCAGGGCAGGCTAGAGCTCCTTGTTCCCCTCTGTAACACCATCATCATGACATGTCATGCATGAAACTGTCTCTTAATTAATCTACTTCCAACCCTGGACTGCAGGTTCCACCCGGGCAGGGATCTTTGTCTTGTTTACAGCTGGACACCTGGCAGAGTAAGCCCCTAATGAGTAACAAACGATGAAGATACTAGCCAGACTCATTAGTACCAATTGCCGCTGGCCCGTGATTTCTGTCCGAGTATAACTGCTCTCCGCAGGACTTTCTGTGGCTGATTCTTCAGAAATAGTTTGCCAGGTCTTTCCTCAGAGGTGTCCCTGGGTGGACTTGAACCTCCAACCTTTCGGTTAGCAGACAAGCATGCTAATAGCTTTTATCAGCCTACCTGAAGCACTTGCTGCAGAAGGTCAAGGACTACTACAGCCTTCAGTATGGACTGAAGCTCAACCTCAAGAAAACAAAGATTCTCACCACTGGGCTGATTGGCTGCATCATGATAGATGGTGAAGAGACTGAGGTTATTAACAGCTTTAGTTTGCTTGGTTCCACATCCGCACTCCTGGTAACAGCAGCCAGGAAATTAAAAGACAAATTGCATTGGGGAAGTCTGCTGTCAGAGACCTCTCCAAAGTACTGAAGAGCAATGGTGTCTGTCTGGAGACTAAGGTGCACCTGATTCAGGCCCTAGTCTTTGCAATGACTTGCTATGCATCAAAGAGCTGGACAATGACTAGGGATGATAGAAGAAGAATTGATGCCTTTGAGCTGTGGTGCTGGAGAAGTACTGAATATACCATGGAATGCTAGGAGAACAAACAGGTTCGTCTAGAGAGGGTGTGACCAAGGATTCTGAAGCTTCATGTGACACACTTAGGGCATGTTGCAAGGCGGGACCAGTCCTTGGAGAGGGACATCATGCTTGGGAGGGTGGAAGGTCAGTGCAGGAGAGGAAGACCCTCGATGAGATGGATTGATTCAGTGACTGGGTAATGGGGTAGGTGTGTCAGAGACAGTAAGATTGACACAGGATGGAGGAGGGTTTAGGGCTGTTGTACATACGGTCATAGGTCACTCGATGGCACATAATAATAATAATAATAATAATAATAATAGTGCTTATTCTCTGCCATGTACTGATCTGCATGGTTTGTGTCGATTAATCTTTACTATATTTGAAGATAGGGATTACTCCCACAATGATGTAACCTGACTCACAGCACACAGGCCGAAGGGGAGAAGCCGAGACACAAATCCAGGCAGCCTGGTTCCCCGTCCATGAGCCCCTTCATCTCTCGGGGACGATGACAAACGGGACGCAGAAGAGACTCACCCACAGAGGCGATATCGGCCAGCTGATCCTCAGCCTCCTCGGGGTTGAGCAGGTCTGTCTTGCTTTTCTTTATGGTGGCTCTCCGCAGAGCTCCAACAATGGAAACATGGCAAGAGAACAAGACGTTACCCTTTTTGCATAACGGTGACAGTCACGGGCTGTGTGTCCTGCACTGGGTGGGATGCCGAGCTCTTTTTTTTTTTAATTAGAAATCTAGCCCTTGAGACAATCTGGGGACAACTGGAATTTCCCCGCCAGAGAAAGATGGCCTATCTCCTTTTGTGTGATTTACAGTTTCAGAAACCCGATGGAAGACCAGCTATGAGTCGGTCCTGACTCTTACAGCAATGAGAATGAACGAATGAAACTGGGAAGCCCATTTTACAGGGGAGGAAACTGGAGATTTCAGTAATCGAGGAGATTACTGACTACATCCAAGGGGTGAAGTCCTGCTCAGTCTGATTCTGGTCTGGACTCAATCACTATTTTTCCTCTGGTCTATTTTATTATTTTGTGTATGTGTACAATCAAATCATATCTGATTGGTACAGGAGGAGATTGTCCCTCCTTCCCCAGCAGAGCATCTGGTGGATTCAAACCACAAACCTCTGGGACTGCAGTATAGCTTCTTGCCACTAGGCTACCAGAGCTCCGTTATTTTTCCTGTGTTCTGTTTTGAGCTTTTTCAGAAACTCCACCTCCTAGGAGGCCTGAGACTCATGAAAAACAGTCCACTCTCTTTACTACTATGTATGCTTGACAAACTGGGATCGGGGCACCTCCACTCCCCAGCACTCAGTGCTACTCTCAAAGGAGTTCTCCAGGGGACAAGTTCAAGTGTACACAGCTAATAAAATGCCTTAGACACTCCCAAGGATAATTCCTTCTCCAACAAAATAGTGAACTTCACCTTATAACCTGCTGAGATAGGATCCCAGTTCATTTATGTCCTTCAAATCCCCTGGATTTTCAGTCACAAGTCATTACTATCTAACCAGACAGTTCCCATTTTCCCTACTGTGTGAGAAGATAATTCCAAGCAATAAGATGCATATTTTAGAAAATTATTATTATTATTATTATTATTATTATTATTATTATTATTATTATTATATCATTCAGTGAGCATTTCTTTCTGGTCTATCTCTAAATGCAAAGAGACTTCTCTTTGGTTTTGGGAGCTCTTACAGTAATTCCTACAGAGTCTACCCTTTACTCGGACCCAAGGTCCTGGAAGGCTGGGTTTATGGACATACTTTAAACTCCTTCTCCCCATTCATATTCAGGGTCTGCTTTACAAAGCGGGCTGTTGGAAGGAAACTGGTTAAAGCTCCTAGGGAGCTCTGGTGGCCTAGTGGCAAGAAGCTGCACTGCAATCCCGGAGGTACGTGGGTTTGAATCCACTAGATGCTTTGCTGGAGAAGGAGGGACAATCTCCTCCTGTACCAGTCAGATCCAATTTGATGGCACACACACAAAATAATAAAAAAACTAAAGAAAAAAAAAGATTACACTCCAGAAGAAGTAATGTACATTTCCCATTAAAGTACTTTGGAATTATAACCTACGGGAGCCCCAAGCGTCATATCCTTCTCACCTCCAGAATTTTTAATCAAGAGTCCTTGCTCTGTCTAGACAAACGTCTAACATGAGAGATAATAGCCCTTAACAATGAGGTGGATTCAAGGTGGAACTAGGACTAGTATTTATTTAGTTGGCAAATACAAATGGTGCTGTGTGACCATAAGCATTGCATTAAGTATCCTAATGACTGATTCAATTCCCACCGTCAGTCAGTAAGGCCAAAACAGAAAAACCTCATTGCTGTCGAGTTGGAACTGACTCATAGCTGACCCTCCAGCGGGTTTTGGGAGGCTCTAAATCACAAAGGAGAAGATTATCCCCCTTTCCCCCCTTGAAGAGCTGCTGGCAGCTTCAAACCACCAGAGAGGTGTAACTCCTTACAGACCTCACCACCAGGAGTTCCCTGGTCAATAAGGAAGGTACTATTATTACTGTTATGATGCCCATTTTACAGATGAACAGAACTAAGGGACAGAGTTAAAGAAGTGAGACACATAATTTAGAAGAGAGACCAGAAAATGCAAACCCCCTCCTGAAGTCCTGATATTTCTCAGGAAAGCAGATTCTTGGTGCTCCCAGATAAACCGGATCTGACTCGGGCTCTCGTTCCTGGCATGACTTGGCCCCTTGCACACTCCCTAGAGGCCCCTAGAACCAGAAACCTCTCCTCTTGCCCCTTGGCTCCACCAATCCCATTTGCCCTGTGACCCACCACCTCCTAGGGCTCAGAGCAGTTACCATCAAACGGATGCCTCTGCTCTCCATCGGTTTCGTCCTCGGCGAGGATCACCTCTTCTGAGGAGGAAGAACACAGAGTTAAGCCCCAGCACCTGAAGGACTTTCCTGAGGATGGGGTCCCTGGGACAGGGAGTGAGAAGGGACCTTCCATGCTCTCGCCCTGCCACCCAGCCAATCCGGATACTCAGCCCCACCTCAAAACAGTAATAACACTGGATAGAATTACTTCCATGGGAAACTTCACTCCAGAAAAAGGCCATGGCTTATGAACCTGCTTGATCCACCTCCATCACCCACCTGCCTCTCCTCTCCCACAATGCCTCACCCACTCAACCCTACCCACATGGGGCTACTTGCTATGATGCTCCCACTACAGGCCCTTTGCACCTACAGCTCCTGCTGTCTGCAAAGTCCCTCTCCTAGACACCCACACATTTCATTATTTCCTTCCAGTCTCTTCTCAGCTGCCCCCTTCTCCCCTGTCTGGACTGCTCCCTCCAACCTTTCTGTCCTCTGCTTGCTTTAGTTTTCTTTTCAGAATTTGAAAGCACTCAGTGCTCTGTGTACTTGTTTACTTTCTGTCTTTGGCCAGAGAAGGTAAGTCTCCGAGGATACAAATTTGGCCTGTTTGCCTGCCCTCCTCCTCCTCACTGCTATACCCACGCTGTTGGCATACAGCAGGTGCTGCATACACGTTGACCGAGTGGCTGAACAAATACATGTATGTCTTCCGTGAATGACACTCTATGCTTCCTAAGACATCTGTCTTGGATTATTTGCATACTCACAATTGCCTTATAACTTGCTAGAGTAAATGTGTCATTATCCCCATTTGATGTATAAGAAAACTGAGGCACAGGGAGGCGAGGTACTTTGGCAGGAGGTACCAGAGGTGAATGTAAACCAATGCCTGATTTCTCAGCTCAAAACTGTGACGTTGTCCCCACCCTGGTGATCTGAATATCGTACTCTGATCCCTGTTGCTGAAAACTGAGACTATTCGTTTAGTCTCTCCTCCCACTGTGAGCGTCCCCTCATCCCTCTTCAAACTACAGGCAGGACCCTGGGATCTGGTCTGGGATTTCCATTCCTGGGCCCCTCAGTGAAAGGGTCTCACCTGCTTTCGAGATCCACTCCATGTACCCGTTGAGCTCTCGTTCAATCTGCTGCTGCCGCCTCAGCTTCAGAAAAGCCCGTCGGTTCTCTACCCGCTCCCTTTCTTTGGCAAACTCCCTGTAGAAGCACAGAATAAGTGCAGGACCCGGCAGCTAGGGTCTGGGTACGTGTGTATGTGGAGTTCAGAACTCCCTGGCGGGAAACAGTTTTCCACGAGAGGAGCCCGCCTTCAGGGAAGACATCAGAATCTTATAGAGGGGAAGAGCTCTGCCAGTTTCACACATTTCCCCTCAGTTGGCACCACGGTGGAAGAAAAAGGAAAATCAGATGTGAGGCCGGACAAGGTCACCGCCACTGGGGGCTTCCTTCATTTTCAATGTCTTCATGATACTAACACAGCTAAGTTTTACATCAAGTGGCAACATGCCCTAACTAAAAACACATTTCCACCTCTCTTTTAGGTTAGGCTGGGTTAAGTCGGTGAAATATAAGCTTTACTTCCCTGACAGAGGCCCCACTTCTTCCTAGTGCCCTTTCTCCTCTTGTTTGGAACATGGGATGGCTGTTTTGTGAACCTGAGGTAGCAGCCATGAAACTGGAAGCCTTTGGTAAGAACAGTGGGAAGCTAGATGAACTGGGGTTCTCTGGTCCAGAGTTCACCGGCATTTGGGCGTGCTTGGAATGGTAAAATACGGTAGGGCCCAAGGGCCTGTTTTTCCATTGTTTTTTGCCAAACCTTCTTCTAGGTCGTATAGCCCTGGTGTGTCCACTTGCTGTACAGAGGTAACTTGTGGTTGCTGTGAAGCGGAACACTGTGACACTGATGTGTCAAATACATTAATGGTTACCCACAGTGGACAGGTTGGGTGGTGCTCCCTGATTAAACTGCCATAATAGCTTGCCTCCAGAAACCCTATGAACCTAGAGGAAGGATGAAAGTCACACAAGTGTTGAGGACTGTCATTCACAGGGTTGCTATGAGTGGCCTACGACTCGACGGCACTTAACAACAGATGAATCTAGGGTTCCTGAGTTGTACCATGAAGCCATTGATCCAATCCTCATATTTCTTGTGACAGTGAAGTTCATTTATATGACTGTTATTGTTGCTGTGTCCCGTAGAATGGAAACCGACCCACAGCTGCCCCTCTGGTAGTTTTCAGAGGCAGTTAATCGCACAGGAGGAGACTGCTCATCGTTCTCCTGTGGAGCAGCTGGTGGCCTCGAACCGCGTGCCTTTGGGATTGCAGCACAGCTTCTTGTCACTAGGCCACCAGAGCTTGCTTAAAAAAAAAAAAATAAAAACTCTTGGGTGGCAGGGGAGAGAAGGACAATATATGTTATGAAAAGGCATGGCCAAGTCTGTGCTATCATTATGTTTGGAAACAGAAAGGAAATCCAACTTATTGTTTTGAAATGTTAAGTTACAGAAAACAAAGTTCTATAGAATCTTCTCACTGGGTGTGTTACGGGTCTAAAAAGCTTGAGAAAATCTTTTGCAGGAGTCTGTACTGGACAGAAGTTCCCCTTCCTCTGGATGGAGGGAGCCCGTAACCAGAGGCCTAGCTCAGAAAACGGAGTAGATTCCACCTCTGCATGTCTATTCCTGCCTGGGTGATCCTTGTGGTACACAATTTACACGACTGGATACGGCTTGCTAAGTGGATTACTCAGAGCAAGGGAAGGGCCCCTTCTCTAGCTGGTGAGTGAGAACAAAGCTTGGGTGGCATTTTTACGGGCAGCGGTTGGCAGAGTGAAGGGAGGCGGTTTGGGGGGGACTTACCCTGACAGCACACCCAGCACGAGGTTCAGCATAAAAAAGGAACCAATGATGATGAGGGGGATGAAGTACAACCAGTTCCAAGTGTTCCCTGAGGCATCGTTGCTCTGTGGGGGTGAGGAGGGAAAGCAGGTGAGACTCGAGGAGGGCTGAGGTGTGACTGCACAGGTGCTTCCGAAGGGCTCTGTCCTCACACGCCCTCTTCCTGTGGCGTCCCAGGGCTCTGGCAGCCCACAACAAATGGAGACCCAGAGGTTAAACCAGGCAGAGACGCAAAGACTCCCACCTTCCTGGCTGAGGTATCCTTACAGGACCGAGGGGCCAGCATGAAACAGAGGAGGAGATCTCAGACCAAAGTCCAGGTGGAACAGGACATATGCCACACTTAAATATATACACGAGCCTCTACTCACTCACTCACTCGCCCACCCACTCATAGTTTCTTTCTCATAGAGGAAGTACATGATTTCGGTGTCTGCTGATGGCCTAGTTAAATCACCAAGCCAGCCAGCAGGGCTGTGAGCGTTTTCCTCAAGTCTCCCTCCTCCTCCATGGCCTGAAAATACTCCCCAAAGTTACCAGGCCATTTTTCAACAGGACACTGTGGTGACTAGAGAGTTAGGGGAAGATGGGAAGAATATGAAAAACAAAACAGAGAGAAAGAGAAATGAGGCTCTAAAAAAATAATTAAAGATACACACTTACAAAGTGCCCTGATCTTTGACAAGCATTGTGG